>NW_021471278.1:0-202 GCF_001605985.2 Dendrobium catenatum | reverse complement strand
AATTATTATTTTTTAATTAAATTAACTAAATATTGATTTTTAATTAAAATTAAAGTAAGCTTAAATTTGATGTCAAATCAAAGTGCTTTTAATTTTCTTTAGTTAAGGTTTTAATTTTGGTCAATTTAAGGTATTACTCATATTTTTTTATTTTAAATTTGATTTATTAGAATTCTTTGAAGATTTAAGGCTAAATTAATGC
>NW_021471277.1:0-263 GCF_001605985.2 Dendrobium catenatum | reverse complement strand
CCCTTGGCTATGTACGGGTGGTATCCCTCGTGCAGGCTCAAGGCCCTTCTTTATGCAAGAAGGTCCGGAGATCCCCCTTCTCCCTCCTTTCTTTAAGAGACCCTGCGGAGTTCCGATGTTAGTTGGCTAGCGATGGAGGTTGGAGAGACCATTGTAAGGAGGGAGGTTGAAAAGACTATTGACGGGCAGAAATCTGGCGTCGGGTAGAAATACGGCGTCGGGTAGGAGTCTGACGACGGACAGAAGTTCGACGAAGGGTAGAA
>NW_021471276.1:0-237 GCF_001605985.2 Dendrobium catenatum | reverse complement strand
ATACTTTTTGCATTTAAAAATAATTTTTAAAATTTTTTAAAAAATTTTGATTTTAAATGACTTAAATTTGTTTTAAAACTTATTTTCATTAAAATGTTGAGGTGGCATAGTAGGAGGACACACAGTTGATTTTGTTTCACTGATCCAAATTGTGACAATCATTGGTCATTAATGCCAAATGGCAAGGATAGCAAATTCAATTTTACTTATCATGTTCAGTCGTTACCGCCCGCTGTT
>NW_021471275.1:0-1201 GCF_001605985.2 Dendrobium catenatum | reverse complement strand
TCCAAAGGAGTAAAAAGAACTCGAGTAGCGAGGGGGTACCTCAACTACAGAAGGCAGGACTACGCCTGGTGAAACTAACCCTCAAAGAGGCTACAGTAGTGAACCCATACTAACTGATGGGGACCCTGTAAGAGGTAGAAACAAGATCAAAATATCCAAAGGACCTCTCCGGCAGCTAGGAGTCGGATCTCAATGGGAAAACAAGTGGTAAACGTATCTGAAAGTGCTGACTCTCTACTAGAGGATCAAAACTCAAGAAAAAGGTGGTGGTAGCATCTAAGGTGTGATGCTCCACATCACCAGGTAAGAAGAAAAGAACCAAAGTATCGAGGTAGCATCCTCTCCACTAAGATCAACAATTCTCAAGTAAGTAAAATCTCACAGTGGTAACACCCACACAAACTAGTGGGACCCTGTGGAAAGTGAAAGTGACCTCAACTCATTCATAAGACTAATCCGGCGACTGAGCCTAGTGCATGAATGGTAGGATAGGTCACGAAAAAGAGTAGTAGAACTGATCTTCTACTAGAAGCTCAAAGTTCTCAAAGTAGTGATGTTGATATCCGAGGCAATGTATACTACATCACTACAAGAAAAACAACTCTAGGTAGTAAGGGGACGCACTCACTACATGAGGATAGTAATCATGTATAAGATTAATAAAATATCATAAGGGTCACAGTGGTAGCACCTACCCTGATCGGGTAGGACCCTGTGAGAAGTGAAAAATAACCAAACAACATCCGTAGGGCTACTCTAGCAGCTAAGAGTAGGGAACGAATGCTGAAAGTGAGTGAGTAAAGGAACCAGGGGGCTGATCTTCTACTAGAAAATATGAGCTCCTGAGGATGTGATGCTAACACCTGAGAGAGGGTGTACTACATCACAGCTAAGAAAAACAACTCTGAAGTGTCAGGGGAGCACACTCGACACCTAGTACAGTAATCATGAGTGAAATCCACAACCATCAGAAGGTCATAGTGGTAACACATACCCTAATTGGGTAGGACCCTGTGAGAAGTGGAAGTAACATTATCGCATTCATAAGACCACTCTGGCAGCTCAGAGTAGTGTATGAATGGGGGAGTAGACTGCCGAAAGATGGTAGATGGGGATTGATCCTTCCTCAGAAAGATCCAAGCCCACAAGGTAGTGATGTTTAATATTCAAAACACAATGTACTACATCACTTAACAAAGAT
>NW_021471274.1:0-258 GCF_001605985.2 Dendrobium catenatum | reverse complement strand
AAGCTCCGACCATACCGACAGAAGACAGTGGCCAATAAAAGAAATGAAAAGCTCGCCCCGAGATACTTTGTACCTTATGAAATATTAGAGAAAATCGGAGCAGTGGCATATCGGCTAAAACTACCACTCACGGTAACTATTCATCCGGTTTTTCATGTGTCATAGCTGAGAAGAGCTATTGGAGATTATACAGCCAGCTCAGAGCTACGAGCCACACTTATAGAAGAGTTAGAGGTGATTATGGAACCCTTAGAGTTG
>NW_021471273.1:0-435 GCF_001605985.2 Dendrobium catenatum | reverse complement strand
TCCTCAACCCGACGGACCGCCATCCAGCCGGAATGGCCGGAGAAGAACGCGTCAAACAACAGGAAAATGAAAGGGAAGTATAAAATACCAGAGGAAAATGCACTCCCCAACTGAAAGTTGACGGAAAACTACGCCGATGAGCCGCAACATCCGCCGCCGACACGCTAGGGCAAAACCCTAGCAGAGCTCATGCAAAAAAAAATTCAAATTAAGCTACTTTTTACTATAATTACAGCTTGTTTGACTACTGTTTTTTTATACATTTTCGTTGTTTTTTTAGAAATTTCTCGCGTGGGAAGTTATTTCTTACAACAAGGTTGCTATTATACGGTAGCTTTCATAAAGCAACCATTTGATTATAATATTTATAGCATTTAACCAAAAAGTTATTTTCTCCACAATCACTTCTATGCGAATTACATCTGTCTCAAATAT
>NW_021471272.1:0-2928 GCF_001605985.2 Dendrobium catenatum | reverse complement strand
TTTGGCGAGTTTAAATTTTTTTTTAAAACATCAGTTAATCACTTAATTATGATTAAGACAATACTTAGTTTAAAAAATTTTCCTATATAAATTAATGTAAACTTACTTTGTAAAATTGTAAAGATTAATTGCATATACTTAAATTTTATACGTGGTAATTTTATCTTTTATAATAAAAACTCTAAAGCTAAACTCCTAAACAAAATAATTAAAATATACTTTCAAGTATTAATAAGCACTTAAAAATATTACTCAAACATAGGGTTGCAAACGAACCGAGCCGAGCCGAGTATCTGAGTGTTCATGTTTGAATTTGTTTATCATTAGCTTGTTCAAGTTTGGTTCGTGTTTGATTCGATCTTTATTATTTGTGTTCATGTTTGGTTCGTTTAATTTAAGGGTGTTCATGTTTGGTTCATGTTCGTTCGTTTAGTGTTTATCGAGCTTTAAATAAACAAGCCTTAAAGAGCTATGTTCGTGAACATATTTAGCAAACAATCTATTGAACAAGCAAATCTTAAATTTGTTCATGAACATCCTAAACAAACAATCTAACAAACATGGACAAATATGAAATGTCTTTTGTTCATGAAATGAAATTTATAATAAAAGCAGTTGTATATTTAAAATAAAAATATGATTAATTTATATGAATATATTTTCAAATGAAGCTTACTCGTTGCATTTCTCTCCATTTGGTACGACAGTTGAAAGATTATGTTCTATTCTTCTGCATTTGTAGCAAGACTTCAATGGTTCTGTCAGAACAAATACATCGTATAAAATAAAGCATGTTGATATTTAGCACATAATGAAATTCAAACTAAGGAGCTAATAGAAGTGGAGAGTATAATAAACCAAAACTTAAATAAAGTATGTATATATGTCAAAACTATAAAAAATATAGTAGCTCGTTAAACAAAACTACAACATTTTTCTTCACAAAAAAGAAAAAAAAAAACAGAATATTCTACTATTTATGAAACCAATGAGATCTCCTTTAATTCCTTCCTAATTTCCTCCTACATCTGCAAGATGTAAATAAAAATTGTAGTCTAGGTGAAGGAAATTTCTCTAACACCAACTGAGGCATAAAGTTTTGCCTTATCATCCTTCACTTTTCTTTATCCATAAATACTAGTACAATCGCTTCCACAAATAGATGTGCTAGTTCGGGCTGTAGCGCGATTCCCGGAGCCGTAACACTTCAGAACCCGAGGCTAGGGATTTTATGGCAAGAAAATAGATGGAAATGGCCTCCTCGCCCCTCTCGCCTTAGGGAGGAGATTATATAGAGCGCAGAGTTAGTAGAATGGAAATTACCTAATCCGAAGGTGTCAAAAAATTTGGTGTTATGGGCAGCCCAAATTGTCTTTTCCCTTTCCACCCCCTAGGCATTTTCTCCAACAACTCAATAATAAAAAAGCTAATAGTTATAAATAACAATGATATGTAATGTTAGATTATAAATAGAAATAGTAGGGTAAAAATTGTACTATTTAAATGTAACTTCTCATATAAATTAATTAAATTGTATGTGTCTATATTAAAGTATTAATTAAATATGAGAGCTCTATCAAATTGAAGTTGGTAATGCTATGAAGAATTTAATAGCCAGTATATCTTTATTTGAAAGTATTCGTGAATTGCCAATTTAAGTAAATATTTAATCATATTTTAAATCCCCGAGCATTAATTCACTGAGAGATGAGAAATTTCGGTAGCCCTAGCGAAACTCCCCCTTGTTCCTGAGCATCCAGAGTTAGCATACCAGATTCACATCAGCAGCTGGTGGTTGGAAACTGATGCATCGGGTTGGTTAGGAGCGGTCCTCATGCAGCAAGGGCGCCCACTGCTTTCTACAGTCAGGATTATCAGAGGAGGGCAAGGCTCAAATCTGATCTATGAAAGAGAAAACTGATGGCCATGTTAAGGGCATTCCAGAAGAAGTGGACAATGGATTGTTCACGACATTAAATGACAACACATAGTGATCAAGCTTGTTATTTTAAGGATCGAGATTTAAATGTTGTTCAAGTTTGTTTGTTATTTAAATGTTTGGTTGCTATAGCGCCCTACTCAAAACACCATATCATTATGTATAATTAATGAAACTTCATTTTAGTAAACTTATTTTTCTCAACATCCTTTTTGAAAACACTTTTTTACATAAGCAAAAACTGAACCATACGAGGCCTTGAATTATGATCGAAGATCTTGATTTCTGTCTTATGAAAGTTCTCTGAAAATTTCTGCTCATGCTACGAGCAAGTAGATTTAGACGACTTTTTTTTTGCTTCTTAAAACAGCTTCCTAATACAAAATTTAAATTTTTGTACAAGGAAGCTGCTTTAAGAAGCAGAAACAAAGCCGTTCCATACGAAGTCTTAGTAGCTACATAAATGAGGTGCTTGTTTCAGGTTTCTCAAAAACATGTGAAGGCTTTTACAACATATCCTTGCGGCTTAGAATTTCATGTCAACTTGAAGTTATCTATTATTCCTCCACAACATACCCTCCCGATGTCTTAGGATTTCCTTGGTGTATGTAAGAATAATACTTTATATGAAGCAAAAAAATTTATGTTCAGATCATGCCCAAATCAGGCCTACTTAGATGTCCACAAACCATGTTTGACTCATCAAAAAATGTATGGGTCCATTGAGTAATTTGTACATCGAGCCAATCCCTACTTCAATTTTTCAAAAATTCCATAAGAAATAGCCTTATGATTCATCAAAACTCATGTACAATCAAACTAATATATGCTTATTTGCCAAATGACCATTAAACAGGTAAGGGCAGTAGACGAAGGCCAGCGCGCCTCTATTAGAAAAAAACTATGAAATGGCTTGACAATACAATCAACAAGAGGTTTACCCGCTTGTGTAATAGTAATGCAACGGTGCCTAAACTTTTAACCCAAAA
>NW_021471271.1:0-296 GCF_001605985.2 Dendrobium catenatum | reverse complement strand
TAAGGAGTTTTATCCAGCTTAGGTCTAATATTCAACCTATTTAAGACATAATACGCCATGTTAACCACTTCTACCCAAAAATATCGAGGAACGGTGTACTCCGCTAACATTTCCCTAGCGGCTTCTACCAAGGTTCTATTCTTCCTTTCTGCTATACCATTTTACTGAGGCGTTTTAGGGCCTATGAAATTATTCTCTATTTATATCTCTTGGAAAAATGATTCAAATCTTTTATTTTGAAACTCTCCACCATGATCGCTATGGATTGTTGAGATTTCACATCCTAATTTTCATTG
>NW_021471270.1:0-272 GCF_001605985.2 Dendrobium catenatum | reverse complement strand
TCTCAGCAGAGGTCGGGGTGTAAATTTTTTAAGACCATAAGTTCCATGCTTATACAACATCTTTAATTTTCATCATCGTATGAAGCTGTAGTCACAAGCTATTATATAGCCAATTTTTTGGGTTAATGCCTTTTGCTTTGGAAATAAATTTCATTGAAAATTATACTATGAGTAAATCCACTCATCCACCTAAAGTATAACACATTTGCACATGTGTTCTAATAAATATTTTCAAAACTATGTAGGGGGACATTTGCTTCAACGTCCAAATG
>NW_021471269.1:0-213 GCF_001605985.2 Dendrobium catenatum | reverse complement strand
TACAAAAATTTAAAATTTTGCACTAAAACTCTATTTTAAGAAGCAATAAAAAAGCCGTCTCAAACGAAGCCTAAGTGTAACGGGATTCACACTTTAAATAAAATTATAACATGACTCCATTATGGCATTGCCACGAAGAAAAGAGGTTTTTATACTTTGCATTAGTCAATGAGAGATCAGTGGAAATTCAGAAAGAATGACTCACTGAGTGAA
>NW_021471268.1:0-239 GCF_001605985.2 Dendrobium catenatum | reverse complement strand
AATAGGTGCAAGTCTTCATGATTTATTATTCTTTTTAATTAAAAAAGATTGCTCAATTAAGACAAATCCATAAGATTTATGAAAGATTTATTGTGATGAATTTTTGTAAATTTAGATTACAAGATATAATCTTGATTCAATGATTTAAACATTTCTAGCCAATTAGCTTTCTTATTGTTTTCTAAAGTTATTTTTTAGTATAAAAATTTCTTTAATTAAAAAATTACTTTAAAAAATAG
>NW_021471267.1:0-856 GCF_001605985.2 Dendrobium catenatum | reverse complement strand
AGATGAACGAACCCAGCTAGAAAATCTCTTTCTCAAGAACTCACTAAGAGATCTTGGGATTTCACTCAAGAACTAACTAAGAGATCATAAAACAAAAATTTCATTCATCCCATCATCATTCATACAAAGCGTGGAGACCCTTATATATGGGCCTCAAGTCTAAGAAGATAGAAAAAGACACAAATGCCCACGGGGCTACAAAAGAGATTCACTACCCTCAGGGGTAAACTAGGAAACTGAAATAACATAAATAAAAATTATAAAATATATCAAAAGTACAGACTATGAATCGTGGCCACTGATGTCCGCATCAGTTTTTTGTTTCTTTTGGCGCCTCTCTGCTATTTGTTTCTTGATGTCTTATTTTTGGACTTGGTAGAACATGTTCCTATCTCTTTTTGTTTTGTGCCTATTGTGATGGAGTCTTGTGCTGCCTATTATCCCATGATGGCCCTCTGTTTAAAATTGCGCAACAAGAGGCGCGCCTCTGCGCAATTTTGTCCAAAAATGCCCCGAGGCGGATGCAATTCGGGGACTTGTTGAGGCGTACACCTCACATTGGCTGAGACGCGCCTCAGTTGCGCGATTGCGCAATTTTGAGGGAGGCGTACGCCTCAACCAAAAGGCCCCACCCACTTAAAATGACCCCTTCTTTTCCCCCACACCCGTTCGACCCAGTCATTTCTCGAAATCTGCCGCACGTAAGCTCCAGTTCGCAAAAAACAGAGGAGCCCGCACGGTCGGCCTCCAATCCCGCCGCCTCTCTCGCCGGCGCCTCCTCTCTCCGGTGAACTTGAAGCGTCCGGCCGCCTTCTAGGTGAAGTCCACAAACGATTTTAGGTATTTTTATTTAGTT
>NW_021471266.1:0-307 GCF_001605985.2 Dendrobium catenatum | reverse complement strand
GAATTTCAAATTTTAAACAATTTGAATTTCAAATTAAATCCTAATATCATGCACCCCAAATTAGGAAATCCAAGGAGAGAGGAGAAAGGATGAGGCCGGCGGCTAGGGAGCAATGGCCGGCGGATTTTTTGGTGAGGTGGTCGGCGGTTTATGGCGGAAATGGAGATGACGATGGTGGACGTAGGTAGAGGATGAAGTAAGAGGAATATGACTACAAGGAGCAATAAGAAGGAACAAAACAAAAACAAAAGATGGAAGGTAAAAACCGCGAGCCTTGGACTCTTCCGAAGACTGACGGGTGATGCTT
>NW_021471265.1:0-225 GCF_001605985.2 Dendrobium catenatum | reverse complement strand
GCTAGTCTCAGAAACTTTGCTTGAACTATCCTTATTTCTATTAGCACATTATTGGGTCCTACCTTGGAACCATGCTTTCTCACTTTGATGGCTTCTAATGCATGTTTATATGTTAGAGAAAATTTAGCTTTGTTTTCTATGCATTACTCTTAGTTGTTATTTTCCATGGAATTTAGTGATGGTTTCCCTATTCATGTTTATGCAAGCACATCACGAGATAGCTTA
>NW_021471264.1:0-422 GCF_001605985.2 Dendrobium catenatum | reverse complement strand
ATCACATAACATTCACTATTTTAAAACATTACAAGCCTCTCATATATATAGGTATGAAAGGGGATACAAAATGACACAACATTAATTTTCACAAGAACCTAAACATCACATGCATGGAAATCTCCCCATGTTAATCACGGAAAACCGCCCAAGCCTAGGAACCGAAGGAGCAGCCGCGGGAGACAAGGAGGCCGAACGGAACCAAGGCGCCACAGCCACGGGAAACATCCTAGGCTCAGAAAACCAGCAGCCTGCCGGAATTCCAAGGGGCAAAGGCACAAAAAAAAACTAAAGCCCATGGTGGAAGCCAATGAGTTACACATGGGAAAACCAAACAACTTCTTGGGATTCCAAAAGCCCTTTTAGAAACCCAAGAGACAACTTAAAATGAAGATATTAAAAACTATAATAAAAAGTACATT
>NW_021471263.1:0-303 GCF_001605985.2 Dendrobium catenatum | reverse complement strand
AGCTGAAGAGAAATCCGCTCCGGATGGGCATGGAAGGAGAAATGGAAAATACCTGATCAGAAGTCTGGTGGATAAATTGTGAAGGGTTTCATTCAATGGTTAGATTTTTTTTATTTTTTAAATGAAAGGTTGAAAAAGATAGTTGTGATGGCCTGATATGAACAAAATGTAGTTTGAGTTTGTTCTGTTAATGAGAGATTCCTTAGATACATAACAAAAAAAAATTAGATTTTTATTGTTCTAATTTTTTTTATTTATGCGAATGTTGATATATAAAGTCTTATAAATCTTTACTTCTTTATA
>NW_021471262.1:0-272 GCF_001605985.2 Dendrobium catenatum | reverse complement strand
TCGACGAACTTTCGTCGGTCTTCTGCCCAAGGCCGTACTCCTACCCGACGTCGGACTTTTCCTTGTCCTCAGATTTCTGCTCGTCAGCAGACATCTACTCATCGTCGGACCTCTGCCCGTTGACAAACTTTTATCGGTCTTCTGCCCGAGGCTGTACTTCTACCCAATGTCAAACTTTTCATTGTTGTCGGACTTCTCCTCGTCAGCGAACTACTACTCATCATCGGCTTCTCGCTCGAATGCTACTTGCAACGCACCCTCGAACTCTCTCC
>NW_021471261.1:0-210 GCF_001605985.2 Dendrobium catenatum | reverse complement strand
AGTAAGAAATTTAACATAAAAATTGTTATCACATAGTTAACTAATATTCAATAAAGTATGTTTTAGACCTAAACTAAAACATCCTTTTATTGATAAATTAATTTTCTGAGCAACATTTCCAAAACTATTTACCTCTTTAATAGTATTACAACCAATGGTTACGTTGCCACTTGTCATGCACTCGAGTGCAATGAATGATCTAACTCCAAT
>NW_021471260.1:0-3289 GCF_001605985.2 Dendrobium catenatum | reverse complement strand
CATTAAGTTAAACCATGTGACAACTGAGAATTAACTGACTGACATATTTACTAAAACACTGGCTTTTGACACTTTCACCATCTTAAGGACCAGATTTGGTGTGATTGACATAAATGCATGAACTTGAGATCTACTAAATTCATAATTTTCTATTTTGTTGTTTTGTTTTTGTTTTCTTTATTTCAGGATGGTTTGTTTTTACTTTTTATTTATTTTTGCTATTTAGTTTTTAATTCTGTCTCTTTACTTTTTCTTTTTTTCTTTATGATCACTGCTGAATGATATTTTATGCCATACTTTTATTTTTGAAAATTTGTAGTCAATGTTTGATATTCTAAATTAGTTAAAGGAGGAACACCGTTGATTATTTCTCTTCCTCTAACTTCTTTTAGTGGTGTAATTTTTTTCTAAACAAAAGTTTATCCCAAATTAATAACTACACTTTGCAATTGAGATATTTTATATCTTGCTACAGAAATCTATCTGAAATTTATAATATTCAAAGTATTTATATTACTTTCAAATTTTTTAAAATCTTTTTGTTGCATTTATCATATGATTTTGATTCTGTTTTGTGATTTATTCTTCTTTATATTAGAGAGTGAGGTTTTCTTCTTTAATATCTAAAAGATATACTCACAACTAAGAGTATTTAAGAGTTCTAAAAAAAGGATATAGTTTGCAAAAACTAAATAAGGCTAATGACATCAAATCAAAAGATGTGTAATGATGCCAAATTATAAAATATACACAAAGTATATCAAAAATCAAAAGATGCTCAAAGAGCGCTAATCAATTGACAAGAGGCATAAAATGAATCCACCAAAAGCAAGCTTTTCTTTCTTTCAAACTTTTAAATCTTCATGTGTCACTTGATACTTTCAAATGCTTGATTTCAAAATTTGAGATTGTAACTAATTACTTTGATATATTATCTATAAAATATTTTTTTGGAACCAAGTTTTAAATGAAACTCTTTTGCTAATCCAATTAATTTTTCTGAGTTAGATCTTTAATTTTAAAAGATGGTTTACCCTGTGAGAAGTCCGAGCTAGGGTTAACAGGATTGATTGTTCTACTGTTTTCCAGATTTCAATGATATTAACTCATTTATTCTTATAAATTTTCAATTCAATAACATGGAAAATTTATCATATTCATGCTTTGATAAAAAAAACTTAATTTTTTCGTCATTTGTTTGTCATTTCTATCATCTTTTTGTGTTATTTTATTTTTATTATTATTATTTTTTTATTTTTGGGACTTCTCTAATCATCTCCATCCATCCTTTAAATTTCAACTTTTTATCATATCATCCCAGACGATATTTATATCATCCTAGACGATCCTTTCAAATCACTCTTATAAATCCATCTAACGGTTGATTTGATTTCTTTGAATTTTGTCATCATGGGCGATCCGTTAGCGTCCTGAACGATCTGATTGTATTCTTCTTCAATTATTCGTGATCGACCAGGACGATTCTCTTCGTCCTAGACGATCTTTATTTCTCTACTCAAATTTTAAGGTTCGACCTAGATGATTCACATGTTTGTTTCGAACAACACACAAGGCAGTACGTTTAAATGATTTAAATTCGGCCGGTACGATCACTTATAGTTGATCGTCCCGGATGATCCACCACATGTTCATCCCGTATGATACACGTGGCAGTATGTTTAAATGTTTTAAATTGGGCTAGTACGATCAATGATTATTGATTGTCTGGGACTATCCACCTGTTCAACCTGGACGATACACGTGATAATGTTTTAAATGCTTTTAAATTCGACCAGTATGATTCATTATTGTACATCGTCATGGATGATCCACTTAATCGGCCAGGATGATCTTCTTTTTCAACGGTCGTTCGACTTGACTCCTCGAGGAAATCATCTGTGTCTTATCATTCCAAACGATCTCTGATCGTCCTGGATGACTTTAATCCGTCTTACACTCCCTATTTCCCTGTCTCTTTGAGCATGGTTGGTGGAAAGCGCTCATGCATGCCTTATGAGAGTTCCTCAAGGGTGAATTTGGACCCTCACTTCACTGAGGCGGCCGACCAAGCTGCCCTATCAGAGGTATAAGACGTCTGGGAGCACTACATCTCGGACTATCTACCCTTGCATTCTCACCTATCTTGTCCTTGATTTGTTAATGCACACTTCCTTTACCTTTTTCCTCACTCTCATCATACCTTTCACCTATCTTGAATTTTTTTGCTAGCCTTCACATTAATTCCTCTTTTACTGCTCTTCAGCTCTATGTGAATAGACATCCTGTCAAAATCACATATTAAGACTGTCAAAAACTCCTGCAACTGTCCACCACAGAAGACAAACTCCACATCCTATGCCAAGATCCCGACTACGACTGGGCTCCGGCCAACCACTTTCTGAGAAACACCAATGCCTTCAATCACGTTAAAGAGTTTAGCAGCTTACATAGAGATGCTAGGAAAATTCAACAAGTCCTTCATACTTCAGTTCTTCCAAAAGCTAGTGATCGCATCCATATCACTCCACTCCTTTCAATCACCACTTTCTACATTCTAACCCACCATAAGTTTAACGTCACTGAGCCAATCTTTCGATATATTGAGCACCTAATGAGTATCAGATATTCAGGACATAGGAGGAAGCCCAATCTTGCCTTAGGAAATATCATAGCCTATGTCCTAGAATCCAAATACAACCTCTAATATCCAGCCCCTCCAAATTTTCAGCATGCATTCTACACAAACAACACCGTTCACATTCTTCATAATACTCATCTCCACCCGGGGCACGAGGAAGCTAAGGGAGCTGAGGAGGAGGTAGCTCCAACACCTGTTCCTGCACCTGCTCCGCTTCACCAACACTTTCAACTAGATCAGCAGGTAGAGTGATTCAACTAATGGGAGGCACGGTTCGAGACCTACATTGTTGTACAAGAGCAGCATCATACAGAGAGCATTGCTCGGTTTGATTCTTATATGGATCACCAGTAGCGACAACACGACCAGGGCATGGCCTGGTTTGGAGAGCAGTTTATCACTCTGTCTAATTTCTTTCAGCCACTACCACCACCACCTTCTTTAGATGATTAGGGGTTGTTTTTCTTTTAGTTTATTTTTCCTATGTTAATTTTATGTGTTCTACTTTGTCCTTTTTAGTAGTTTCTATTTTTGTTCTGTTCCCTCCACCTTTTTGTGATGTCAAAAGAGGGAGTGCTGTATTGTTTATTAGTAAAATTTGAATTTTTAGTTTTACATCGTTTCTATTGATTTGCTTTGCATTGAACTACT
>NW_021471259.1:0-255 GCF_001605985.2 Dendrobium catenatum | reverse complement strand
AAAAGGGGGCTAATTAATCAATAATAAATAAATGCTACAGGTGCTTCAGCTGCTTAGCCCCCAAATCAAAAGGAGTGTGGCCAAATGTGGCTGATAAATTTAATTCAAATGCAAATATATAACTGCTTGGGATGATTTTTTTATATAAACTGCTTAGGATAACCCTGCAGGTGGTCTAGATTTTTCTTTTTCTTTTTCTTTCTGTGAGATGTAATATAAATGTAAATGTATTTGAAAAATGTGAAAGTGATTTTG
>NW_021471258.1:0-202 GCF_001605985.2 Dendrobium catenatum | reverse complement strand
TGATGATAACAAACGACAGTGGGATGAGCGGTTAGTGAAAGCTTTGTGGACTTATCGTACCACTTATAGAACCCCGACCCAATCCACCCCGTTTGCACTAGTGTATGGATCTGAGGCCGTTCTACCCTTGGAAATACAAATCCCTTCGCTCAGGATTGCAGTTTGGAATCAAATCACAAATGAACAAAATGCAAAACTGCGG
>NW_021471257.1:0-369 GCF_001605985.2 Dendrobium catenatum | reverse complement strand
GAAGATCCTATGAATTTAAATGTTTCCTCATACCTGAAAGAACGAGAGTTGGTAAATTATGGCACCAAAAAGAATGATAATAGAAATATGATTTCAGAAAAGGGGAGTTTTTCTACAGATATTAAAGGAAATTTAGAAGATTTTGTTAATAAATCTGTTCTAGGCAAGAGTTCTGTTGGCTTGACATTGAATGGTAAATCCAAGCTTAGCAAGGAGGTTAAATCATTGGGGCCGATCAATTCTTCAATTAGAACTAACAGGTTTGAAGGAGGAAGAAAAAGAAGGAATGGGGGTCTTTCCCCCTCCTTGGCCAAATGAGTTCTATTCATTTTGGAATTGTAGAGGGGCAAATAAGAGTGAAGCCTCTCT
>NW_021471256.1:0-258 GCF_001605985.2 Dendrobium catenatum | reverse complement strand
TGAAATATTGCTACATTTGGATCTCATTTGAACTCAATAGAACAATTTGGGACCTGGACTTGATTGCACTCGGATGACATG
This sequence comes from Dendrobium catenatum, assembly GCF_001605985.2. Taxonomy (NCBI): domain Eukaryota; kingdom Viridiplantae; phylum Streptophyta; class Magnoliopsida; order Asparagales; family Orchidaceae; genus Dendrobium; species Dendrobium catenatum. Next base: position 177 of record NW_021471256.1, on the reverse strand, counting down.
CAAGAACAACGAAGGACTTGTACTTTGACTTTTGAACAAGGGCTAAATGACTTAATACATCAATTGAACTCAAATAAAAAAAAAATTGTATTGAACTAAAGTCAAGCTTGAATCAATTGTGGACTTGACTTGATCTAAAATAAGAACTTGATTTGAACATTAAGCCAACAAGGCTTG
>NW_021471255.1:0-213 GCF_001605985.2 Dendrobium catenatum | reverse complement strand
TCATTGTCTAAGGTTAGAATAACTATCATATATTTTTATTAACGTTCACTTTAAATTTTCGAAGTAAACAAAATACTGCCGCTTCCTTTCTTGCATATTGTATAAACCCAATTTTGCCTATATACACTCTTATCATTCAATAATATTATATAAGAAAGATGTTCCCTATTTAATATAGTAGAAATATAAATCAAAGGGAGACTAACCCCTTTG
>NW_021471254.1:0-230 GCF_001605985.2 Dendrobium catenatum | reverse complement strand
GAACCGATACCCGGTCGGCCGGCCGGTTCGTTTTTACACTAAAACCGGGTAAGCAAAGAACCGACTTTGAACCGGTCCGACCGACGGTCGGACCGTGAAACCGGCGAACCGGAAACCGGATGCGAACCGCCCAGTTAATCTTAATCGCAAATTTCGGCCGCTTGATTTCAATCCTGCGGTATTTGAGGTGAAATTGTGACAGTAAAACCTAGTTTTTTCTCCTACTCCCG
>NW_021471253.1:0-335 GCF_001605985.2 Dendrobium catenatum | reverse complement strand
TAATAAACTGAAATGAAATAAAGTAATCTCGGCCGTCGATCTTCAGCTCCTCGGATAAGCATGGACGGTTGGATGTCCGCATTAGGTTATTAGATGCGGTGTTTCCAATAAAAGATTTAGTATATTTGACTGATTAGTTTCGATATCCAGTTGTTGTTCTCTGATGAATGCCAGCTAATTAGTAACATGCAAGCAGCTTCCATGTAAACCGTGTGAAGTTACATCGGTAACAGGAGAGTCCACACTATTGCACACTAGTGTTCTAAAGCCTTCAGAGTCAATGTCACATGCCATTATCTTGTTGCATTTTTCATTTGTCAAATGTTCCTTTTGAA
>NW_021471252.1:0-1659 GCF_001605985.2 Dendrobium catenatum | reverse complement strand
CGCTTTCCCTTGACTCATGCTTGAAGATTTGGGTCATATCCACATTTCTTCTCGCAGCTCCTGTTACAAACATCTCAACATCAAGTTGATCATCCCTGTCGAGCCTCTCAATGTGTGGAGGATAATGCTATAAAGTAGAATAAACTGAATCTGCCATTCCCAGTACGGTTTCACCTCATTGCTTCATTCATGTCCTCCCACCTTCTCACAACCTCTAGTTTAAAACCAACTCTCAAATGTAATCATACTCAGCTACACTTGCACAATTACAGTTAGTATGAATGAAACGGTGTGCAGTCCGCTACTTTATCTTTCCTCTTCTTCTCCTACCTCGTTGCTGCTATTATTAGTTGAAATCTTCAGTGTTCACTGCAGGGGCAGCTCAAGCTCTCCACTTCATACATATAATATTGATCGCCCATTTATTCAAATGTTAGTTTTAGAAATGTTTTCTCATGGAAAAAACACTGCTTGTCATTATTGCCTCAGTTTTCTATGATAGTTAAGATTTCCATTTACCGTTTCATAAACATTTCTATTCATTTTTATACTTACCCTTCAGGTTGGTGCCCATGGTACTGGAGCAAGACTACCTCCTATTGATGAACAGGTTGTCAGCATAAAATTAGTGACCCCTGCTAAAGGAACAATAGAGGTTTCTCCCGAGAAAGACCCAGAACTGTTTTATCTCGCTCGCTGTGGCTTAGGTGGGTTGGGAGTGGTTGCAGAAGTCACCATTCAGTGTGTTGATCGGCATGAGCTTGTGGAGCATACATTTGTATCTAATATGAATGAAATCAGAAAAAATCACAAGTACTACCTGTTTTTTTTTTCAAGTAAACTATATCTATATTTAATATACATTATAAAGTTTGCTGTCAAGGATACTTTCCATGTTTAATGAATTCCTTTCCTTCATTTGCAGGAAATGGCTTGGTGAAAATAAACATGTGAAATACTTGTGGATTCCTTACACTGACACTGTCATTGTTGTACAGTGTAATCCTCTTTCAAAGTATAAAAAGCCAAAAATGGCACGCAAATTTGGAGAGGAGGAAGCAGTACAACATGTCCGTCATCTATTTCGTGAGTCACTCAAGAAACATAGGTAGGTTTATCAGATATGTAGTTGATTTATAAATTAGGTATTTGCTTCAGCTGTTGAAATTTATCAAGTGGAATGCCCGTTGGCTTTTAATTCAAGCAACCTTTATGGTTGCATCACGGCCAGGCTAACCAAAGATCTGATTGGAACCTATCTGATATAGTCAGTGACATTTGCTTCTCAGATTTTTTTTGGTTTGTAAGTATTTTTCATGTTCCTTGATCTAATTTTCCTTTTTAACCTGGAGTAGCTGACTGAAATTACCTGACAAGGAATGATATTTATTTTCCTATTTTTGTTGGCTAGCTGTATGATGCTATGCGGCTGTGTTTAATTTCCAGTATTAGAAGTTTTATCCTTTAGTATGAACAGAAGGAAATATAAGAAAGCTTGGATACCGAATATTTTGATCATTTCAAAGCTCTAAAGCCTACTCTGTAAGAACAAAGCCCCATCTCACTTTTCTATTTCCTGCACTTGTCCGGTTCCCTTTGGAAAGTCCTTTTTTTCCCGTTTTTATTTTGTTTTACTATTGCTGCCATCTTCCAATATAT
>NW_021471251.1:0-291 GCF_001605985.2 Dendrobium catenatum | reverse complement strand
TCTAACAACTGTTTATAGTTGGCATTTTAGATTTCTGGATGGCATTGAGAAGCACAAAAGCAAATTTCCAAATTTAAAGCTGCTTGCTCTGCAGATCAATGGAGAAGAGTTTCATAGCAGCTGGTAAACTGTTTGATATCCAATGCAAGTTCAAAACTCCCACTTGAGTCAGTGTGTACAATAGGTTTTTATTTGATTTATAGCTTATCTTGAAATAATCAATGTTCAAGATAATAAATATGTTGTTAGATATGTTTTTTTGTTGCCATTTCTTAAGAGAGGAGATGCCCA
>NW_021471250.1:0-1001 GCF_001605985.2 Dendrobium catenatum | reverse complement strand
TGGCGATGATAATGAATGATGTTTTTTTTTTTGTTAAAAACACACACATTTTTTTTGTTTGTTTTTTAAAAATAATTTGAATTGATTTTAAAAATAAAAATTTTATTAAACATTAGTTATGTAGGTCCTAAACATATGAATTTATAATGTTCTTAGATTATTGGTTGATTAATAAACCAATGGTTGAGATAAATTTATGTCCATTAGTTTGAAGTCATCCCTTTGAACTGAGATAATTATGCTTCACTTGATTTGTGTTTTGATTTAATAGTTCAATGTGTTACTTTGCTTAGGGAAATGCTTTTCAAATCCACCCCTTTTAAGAATAATGTAATATTTATGAATTATTTTATCAGGGGTATTTTGAGAATTTAATTATATATTTTTTCATTCTACATTTTTCCTTTATTAAGAGGGTTGTTGTTTTAAGCAAGTCTTACATAAATTATGATTATGATTCTCCATAATAAATCATAGTGAAATTTGTAGCCATCAAGCAATTACATTATGGCCACATGTCCTTTTTACTACTCATGCCTACTATTGTCCTTTCCAAGCAATTTTTACTTGCAAAACTATTTGGGCACCTTCATGACTTTACCAAATTAAAAGTTTTTGGATGCCTTTGTTACCCTTAGCTCCCTTCGTTCAAAATTCATAAATTAAATCATCATTCCCAGTGGAATTTCTGTTATAACAGCCTATCAATAAAACTCTACATCTCATGTCATTTTTATGAAAATTATTTTTTTACTCTATCCATTTAAAATTTGATTATCCCTCCATGAATGGAATCTTCCATGCTGTTATGGCAATCTCTTCATAATTATTATTTCCTAATTATCTTCAATCATCTTACTCACTCATCATCCCAATTTAAAAATATTATCCCTTCCTTATTAAATTCACCTCTTTAGCACAAGCCATTACTCCCTCCAATATATTAGAGCAAGCCACCTTTCTTAAATAATCCAATTCAAATTCTCGACACTTAGACTTAT
>NW_021471249.1:0-285 GCF_001605985.2 Dendrobium catenatum | reverse complement strand
TATTTTAAAAAATATTTGTATATTAATAAAAAATATATCAATTTCAAAATAGTTCCTTAGTTATTTCTATTTTAGTGTGCACATAATTGCACAGCTGGCATATTATTCCAATTTGCTCATCTAGCTTGAAATCATGTTTGCATGCTTGATCACCATCTTCACTTGATAAAGTAGTCCTATAATCAAAGTCAAGCAGATAAGAATGCATACTTTACCCAATCCGTGAAGAAGTTTAAAGAAATATTGAAGCGCAGAGCATCGTGGCGCCGAGCGCATTCATATCAA
>NW_021471248.1:0-226 GCF_001605985.2 Dendrobium catenatum | reverse complement strand
CCGCCGGTAAAGCTGGAAAGCCGCCGAAAAAACCGCCGGTAAATCGATGGAAGAGCCGCCGGAAACAAAACCGTCGTAAAACTGCCGGTAAGTCGCCGGAAAACCGTTGGAATTTTTTCTGAAATTTAAGACGCCGAAAAGCCGACGGAATACCGTCGGAAAAGTCGGCTATCGGCAAGCCGCCGGAAAAATCCGCTGGTAATAGACGATTTTCCTGTAGTGAAGT
>NW_021471247.1:0-1393 GCF_001605985.2 Dendrobium catenatum | reverse complement strand
ACGACACCAAGATCAACCCAATCCGAGCCCAAATGAGGCCAAATTAAGGGCTCAAAGCACTGTTGGAAGGTTCAAACAACAATTTGAGTTACCAAACGGTCTCCGATTTTGACGAGTTTATACTCGAATCGAACAAATCGACGAGACAAATCCAACAAATCCAAGATCGTCAAATTTTGACATCACTAAGGCCTTTAAATGCCCAACGACTGGTGCATGATCAATGGATTCGATATCGGCCGTCCATTCAAAACACTCCCAACTCGCCCCTGATCTCACGCCTATTTACGGGCTATGCCACTCCAGAAAAACTATAAATAGTGCCCTCATTCTACACCAAAGGGAGGGAGGGGAAGAGAGAGAAGAAGAAGAGGAGAAAGGGGAAAAGGAGATTCCTCACCTCCTCGACCACCGCCGGAGCTCTTCCTACCGCCTGAAGACGCCGGAACTCTGCCGGATTTTCGGGAAACATCAAGAATTTGTAGAACTTTATAAACTTCCTCGGAGAAACAAATTGTATTCTTATTATCCCAACTTTTGGAGAAGAAGAAGATAAGAAGGAGGAGAAGGAAGAAGCTCCTCCTTGACCACCGCCGGAGCTCTTCCTGTCGCCCAAACACGCCGGGATTCTGCGTGATATTCGGGAGAACGCAGGAATTCTTCCCAATTTCCGCGGGATGTGGAAATTCTTCTCAATTAACTACAAAGTTCCCTCCTGACGCTGAAACTCCGCCCAAGTGAGGCCGGAGTTTCTCCTCTGCCACCAACAGACGCCGAATGTCTACCCGACGTCGCACCTTCACTCTTCGTCAAGTTTCTACCCGACGCCGGACTTCTACCGGTTATCGGATTTTGCTAGATGTCTACACGAAGATGGATTTCTTTCCATTGTTGGACTTTTACCTGACGCTGTCCTTCTGATCTTCGTCGTCAGACTACAGTCTTTCCAACCTCCATCGCCCGCCGACTACGGTCCTCCTGACTTATGTCGCCCGTCGACTACAGTCCTTCCAACCTCTCTCGCCAACCGACTATGTTCCTCCTGACTTATGTCGCCCGCCGACTACAATCTTTCCGACCTCTGTCACCCGTCGACTACGGTCCTTCTGACTTACGTCGCCCACCGACTACAAGCCTTCTGACCTCCGTCCCTCACTGACTACGATCCTCCCGACCAAACGAACATGTCAATAGTGATTCTTTGTTTTCATATCATGTAATGTACTCTAAAAATTGTACATCAAGCTAAGACCTTCTCCCAAGGAATGACCTCATTTGTAATCGACAGCAAATATTAGTTGATTCGTTCAAACTGGGCTAGGCCCCGTGGTTTTTTCCCTATTTTTTAGGGTTTTTCACGTAAAAATCTTGGTGTCTCATAAATGCTAGACCC
>NW_021471246.1:0-866 GCF_001605985.2 Dendrobium catenatum | reverse complement strand
CTCAGCCTTTGATGATAATTAGGTTCTGTTAAATGCTACTGATTCAGAACAAAATGGTCATTTAGCCAATTTAGCCAACATCAAAGATGTAGGCCCTTGATGTGTATGTGTATGTATTTGCTTTACTGTAGACGCTTTTACGATTGAATAGAGATATACAATTTCTAACTGAGAACCGGAAAATTCTATATTTCTTCTTCTCTAGTTTTACGGCTTCTCTGTTCAAGCATTTCATCATGTTATCAGAGCAGCTGCTCAATGATAACAATTTCGAGGTGTCTATGCTGCCAGCTACGTCTGCTCATTGCTTTATACCTCTGTTTCTTTAAAAGCAGCTTGTTCTTTATCCAGCTGTGTTGCTTTTTTCCTTCATATTGGAATTGCCGTTTTTTTTAATGGATAAATCTCCAACTTATATGAATTTTTCAAACTCCGAAGAATCTTCTGTTCTCAAATGGGTGAGATATGTTAGTTCTGTGTTGAATCTGATTGTATTGATCAATCGTGTTATTCTATTGCCTCGGACCTCAATTTAATTTATCGTGCTCCCGTGGGAGTTGTCAGGGGTCCTCCCCTTGCTTGGGTTCAAGTTATTTGCACCCGAAGAATTTTTTTGTACAATAGTATAGTGCTGTGGTGCTTTAGACCCTGGCGCTGCGACGCTGTCAGAAAAACTAGAGTCAGAGAGTGGAGTGCCGGGACGCTCCAAACTTGGTGCCACGGCGTTGCGAGATAGGCTAACAATTTTCTTTTTCATTTTTCATTAAGGGTTGCATTCCTTAATGATTAATTTGAGTTTCTCTTTATTTATTATTGTGTGGGAACGGTACAAGGGTGTGGGAGACAAGAAAAGAATGAGAGAGAAA
>NW_021471245.1:0-311 GCF_001605985.2 Dendrobium catenatum | reverse complement strand
AGCCAAGAGGATAGGGAGAGAAACAGAGAGAGAGAGAAAGGATCTTGTAAGGGGGAGTTTGAGAGGGGTTTCATAAAGGTTGCTCCAAGCAAAGATCCATCGTCATCTTCTTCAGTCTTCGTCCTTAGTTCCTTAGGGTTTCTATAGAGGTCTACTTCAATATTTAATCAAGGTTCTCTGCCTGCTTCATGAGGAAGCAAAAGGAGTTGGGTTCTCTGCCTGCTTCTAAAGGAAGCAAAAGGAGTTGGGTTCTCTGCCTCACCAAGGTTGGTGGAAAGGAGGTTTGTAAAGGCTTCTCCGCCTTGCTGTGG
>NW_021471244.1:0-239 GCF_001605985.2 Dendrobium catenatum | reverse complement strand
TCTTCGGAGTTCGTAGCGCACCGGAAAAACTCCTATGCACGCTTTTCTTAGCGTGGTGGAATTGGAACCCGGTGCGACGCTTACGACGAAAGAGGGATATTCATAAGTACCCGCTTGCGGGGAAATAACTGCTTTTTTGTAAAATATTTAAAAATAAATACTATTTTGTAAAATACCCATGCACGCTTTTCTTAGTTTGGTGGGGGATCGAAAAATGCACGGCCGCGGTGTCCTCGAAA
>NW_021471243.1:0-253 GCF_001605985.2 Dendrobium catenatum | reverse complement strand
CGATGTGAACCGACTTACCAAAACTAATTACGTCCACACAGTTATTGGAGAACCGACCTATGTATAACGGATCGTATCGGACGAACCTAGTTCGTACGGGATGATGATCGTGTACGAACATAGTTCGTACCAATATACATAAGGATCATTTCTGACACTTTAATTAAAATCGTCTAGGATGATCCACGATCGTACGGGATGATTCATTTCGTGTTCACTTGAAATTTTTGCAGTTTTGGACGGTTTTCCTTGT
>NW_021471242.1:0-3703 GCF_001605985.2 Dendrobium catenatum | reverse complement strand
TTTATTACCAGAATTTTCTTCTGCGCAGAAATTTATGACGCTATCGAGCTCATTTCTTCAACTATTCCAATCGTGCAGCTCATTGGTAAACACGAAGAAATTCTTTTTTGTGGCTGACGTTCAAAGCCCCTAACATTCTAAAAGAAAGAAGCTATTACAATCTTTAAAAGACACGCAACACACAGTTGTCTTTGGTCTGTTGGTTGGGAGCTTAGGCTATAAACTAAGAGTTCTTGAGTTCGAGTCTTGTGTATGTGATGTCTGTGTGAGTTTGCCTTAATTGCCCTATTGTCCCAAAAAAAAGCACAACTAGTTATTTACACTGAGTGCTTAGGATATCTCCAACCAAAAAAACTAATTTTCCACTCTTAAATACAAGAACACTTCAATGCAGTAACTCATCTCCAATAAATTCTATTTCATAACATCAAAAAAGATATTCGGTGTATATTCATTCTCTTATATATTTTTTTATTTTGTCATTGTACTCTTTACTTGTTCAGAGTGATGGTGAAATAGATGGGGATATTATTAGCATAATTCAAGTTGGATGGTTGAAGTGGAGGATTGCATCGGGCTTTTTGTGTGATAGATAAGCACCCCTCAAACTTAAGAGAAAATTTTATAAGATGGTGGTGATGCCTGCAATGCTTTATGGTGCCGAATATTGATCATTAAAAGAGAAGCATAATACTAAGTTAAGTATGACAGAGATGAGGATGCTCACGTGGATAAGTAGCTTTACCCTTAGGGATAGGATACGAAATGAGCATATACGTGACAAGGTTGGAGTAGCTCCAATAGAAGATAAGATTAGAGAGAGCCACCTTAGATGGTTTGGTCATATAAAACGGCGGCCTTCTGATGACCTGGTTAGGAAAGTAGATGTATTAGATTTGACTTATGTTAAGAAAGGTAGATGCAGACCTAAGAAGACTTGGTTAGAAAATATTAGAAATGATCTTTCTTTATTAAATTTAAATAAGAATTTGACTTTTACTAGGACACAATGGAGAAAATGGATTCGTGTAGCCAACCCCACGTACGTAGTGGGATGAAGGCTTGATGTTGTTGTTGTTGTCATTGTACTGTTTACTATATATTTTTTAATTATTTGATATCCTTTAAATTTATATGGGAATCTTATCTGAATTTTTATATCAATGTTGTATCTTAATTATGCTATCACAATTTAAATTAATTAAAATGAAGAATCCAATTTAAGTAAATTAATTACATAAAAAAATATATTAATTTTTTAAAAATAATGTGTTTATAAATTATTAATTTTTAAAAAGTAATACTCAAGAACCTATAGTTAAATAATAATGCGTTTGGAGGTGAATTTCATCTTAATATTGAATAACCTGCATTTTGAAATGAATATATTAACAAGTTAGTCCAACTTATTATAATGTTGAACCTACATTTTTAAATCAGGCATACTTATAAATTTTAATGTGATATTTTAATTTTGAACCTACATTTTTAAAGGGTTAATGCCTCATCAAGCACATGCTTTTTGTATTTTCAAAAAAAAATTAGCTGTAAATCTAATTTTCAATTATATCTCAAAGACACGTAAAGACTATAGGGGGTAAGTTTACAAATATCTAATACAATATTGATGAAGTATTTATTATTTCCAATAGATTGAATATAACTATCAATCAAGATTGCACAAGAAATAATATACATTTCAAGGCTACTATAGATCTATTACATGATGTCAACATGGTAAATTTCTAAATTCCTACATTAGTTTTTAATATGTGGACTTTTTCATCTTAAAGTTTGATGCAAGGAGTTGAAGATCAAATTCTATGAATTGAAGTACTTTCATGAATATTATTCCTACAGTCTCAATAATTTTTTACAACGATTACCTCAATATTAGGAGAAAATAAAAGCTTTAAAATAAGATAAAAAAAGTTTTCGAAATAGAGTCAGTGAACTTGCTTTCAAGATGAAGATTGAAACTCCACTGTAGAGATATAATTTTTGAGAATTACGCATAATTATACATGTAAGGTGATTTAGTACTCTTGATTGAGAAAAAACGTGAATCTTATAATGGGTTATGTAGAGCATGTCCTTGATAGAATTTCATTGGAGCTTATGAACTGGGATTGCGCACCGCCTATACAAGATAATGTCAAGTCTCTTTTAAGAGGCAAAATCAGACTCAACAAAGGAAAAATTTAGATATCTGAATTTTTTCACAACCTGAAGAATATTTTGTTAGAAGTACTAGAGCTTGAAAGGGGAATACACGCCCCCTCTCAAAAATAGTATTTTACTAGAGCCTTAGAAGGCAGAGGCACCTCCTATATTAGACAGTAGGGAACCTCTTTTAATGGAAAAATCAAATGGAAGAAATGGGACAAGTTTTGTCCATCTTTGAGGGATATTTATACCTTAAGAGGGAAGGAATTAAATTTTCAAGAAAAAAATTAAAAAAAAAAAAAAAAAAAAAGAGAAGAAAAGAAAAATAATAATCTTAAAAAAAAAATCTCTAAGAGGTGCCAATAAAAATGAAATTTAGATATATAGATTTTTTCACAACCTCAAAGAATAATTTGCTATGAGTACTAATGCTTAAAAGGAGATACACCCCTATTAAAAATAATATTTTACTAGAGCCTAAGAAGAAGACACCTCTTATACAAGACATTGAAAGCCTCTTTTAATGGAGGAAACAAAGAGAAGAAATAGGACAAATTTTTTCCCTTTGAGGGATATTTATACATGAAGGGGAAAGGGATTAATTAATTTTCTAAATAAAATTATAAAAAAATAGAAGAAAAGAAAAACAATCTTTACTAATAAGGCTCTAAGGGCAACTCCAATGGAACGGCAAATATTTGTTTGTCATTCTTACTTTGCTCCAACCGACCGTCATTTTTGACGTCATTTGATCGCGAATGAATAGTGCGATGCCAATATTGGCATTGCACTGTTCATCTACACCATTTTTTTATCGCTACCGAACTTTCGGAAGAAATGCACGAAAGAAGAGAACGACGGTTTACGGGGTAACATGGCATTCGATTGGAGATGAATCACGACGTTGTTTGATTTCACTGTATTTTGAAGTGAAAAATGAGATTTCCAGTTGGAGATGCCCTAAAATAACCTAATTATGGGAGGTGCCCACACCAAAAAGAACAGGCAGGCGCTAGCTGCTTGAGCAACCACCGTTGCCGGCCAACTGGCTCAATCCAGTTCGGGCCCAATTTTGAGCCCAAAAAGCCATGTCCAGCATATTTGGGGTCCATGGGGTCAATTTTGGTATTATGGTCTCAAGTTTAATCTTTTCAGAGCCCAACAAAGCCTCCATGACAAAAAATCAAGCGAATTTGAAGAGTTTGAAGCAGAATATTTATATAAATTTTGCTCAAATTAATGCACCGACTTCATTAAAGAACTAAAATTATAATAACAAATATTATACTTGATTCACCGCTCCAATGGGAAGCCCATATTAATGTTTTCTTTTTAAATTTTAATTTGTGTCAGTAACATTTTTGAAGATTTGAAATACGTTTTCAAATGAAATAAGCTTTGACGTACAAAAATAAGGCACAAATGATACAACTCTAAAAAAATTCACTTGATCAGCAGAAATCTCTATACAATATTTAAATTGAAATTTTTTTGAATTAAATGTGTTGCGTCCAGGAGTATTCGCGGCGGTAGAGAA
>NW_021471241.1:0-345 GCF_001605985.2 Dendrobium catenatum | reverse complement strand
AATTCCCCCGGGATCTCATCCTAAAATTGGAATTTTTCGGAGCCCACAGTTTCGAACACTGGACACAGCTTACCGTTCGATACTGTGAGGTACTTCACAGTACCGAGCATATTGAGCTCGGTACTGCTCAGTACCGAGTAGAGGGTGATATAGTGCATTTTCATTGACTCTGGACGACGTCCGGAACCCGAACCCAATAATTTCCCCTTAATCTGACTCCATAACTGCCACACCCAAAGCTCACTTCTGAACCCACTAACATCCACAAATATTTCACGGTCATACCTACCCAGTACGCAGCCTCCACTTCCCCATGAACTCCATTACGAAGCCATCAGCTTCCAA
>NW_021471240.1:0-238 GCF_001605985.2 Dendrobium catenatum | reverse complement strand
TGTCAATTTTTTACCCGACCCGAACCCAACCCCAAAAAATCCGGGTTCGGGTCAACCCGCTTATGAAATGGGTCGGGTTCGGGTTTAGTAAACTGACCCGTTTCAAAAGTCGGGTTGGGTTTGGGTTGACCAGGGAACCCGAAAATGACCCGTAAATGGTCCCTACCCGGCTGCCCGTGTCGACTTCCCAGTTGCCCGACGCATCAAGTCGCGTCCCTGCCCGGCTGCCCAGTTGCCT
>NW_021471239.1:0-383 GCF_001605985.2 Dendrobium catenatum | reverse complement strand
TTCATCTGATGATCTGGATCCCTCGTTGTTTTAGTCTATACTTTGTGTTGTTTGTTTCCTGTCTTTTTGTAGTTTGCTTGTTAGTCTTTTGTGATGTTTTTTTTTTGTTTCTGGACCCTCTTTTTGTGATGACAAAAGGGGGAGTAGGGTGTGGTAGGAAAAAGTTGTTGTAACTTTGATTATCTAATGAACCTGTTTAAATGAACATGTTTTTTTTTTAATTTTCCTACTTGTGTTTGCCATCATCAAAAAGGGGGAGATTGTTGCAAATCTATTTTTCATAGCTTATGTTTTGATGATTGATAAACACTGTTTCTCTTGGACTGCTTGTTGCTACTAACTTTTCAGGAATCGAAGATCGGACGATCAAGAAGAAGCCAGTT
>NW_021471238.1:0-987 GCF_001605985.2 Dendrobium catenatum | reverse complement strand
GTGTTTTGTGGTTTGCTTCGAATTCCCTCATTTTTTAATATTCTACTACAGGAAGAAGACCAGTAGACAGTTAAATAAATCATTAGGATGAATCTTCAAATTACAAATTTGTTTGCTCAGTTTACAACACTGATTCCTGGAGAAGACCAGTAGAGAGAGAGAAACATAGGACAAATTTGTTTTCTCAGTTTTCAACATTCTGATTCCTGAAGAAGACCACTAGATAAAGAAACAAGTGGTTAAGATAATCCCTCTTCACACCACAAACTTGTAATACACTTACTAGTCAGCCTCTAGTGTTGTTATTATGTACTCCACTTTCGTCCTTAGCTTGAAGCATCATTCCTCAGTCTTCAAGTCTCTAATACCTGAAGCAGAGCTAGAGAGAGAAACAAAATGGTTTATTTAACACTTCACTGGAAATACTTATAATCCACTTAACACAGGTGCTTGCTTCCAACCCCTAGTTTTCTATGTTCCTGATTGTGTTAGTCCAACACTACAAGAAATTCATTGAATACTGTCGATATTTCCGGCAGTCAACCGCCAGAACTACCGGCGGTTTGACCGCCGCTATTAACTGGCAGTTCCATTGCCGGTATTAAACACTAAACCGCCGGAATTTCCGATTTCGGCGGTTTAGTGTTTTCTTTAGGTGACAACTTTTATCAGTGGTTTAGCTGTCGTTTTTAAGTGAAATGTTTTCAGCTGTCCCTGGCGGTTTTTGCACCGGAATTTACCAGCGGTTTACCCGTGATTTTGGGTTCATTAATTTCCGACTGTTTTAGCCATTAGAAAATGACGGTTTTTGGTTCATTAATTTCCGGCTATTTTAGCCGCCGGAAAATGGCTGCTGGTTTTTATTTCCTACACTGTTTATTCCGACAATTTATAAACCACCCGTAGTGGCCAATTTTCCCGTAGTGCAAAACCTGTAATTGAAATCATTATCTTGTCTCCACATTTAAGTAGGACAAATCTCTAATT
>NW_021471237.1:0-267 GCF_001605985.2 Dendrobium catenatum | reverse complement strand
TTGCTAATCTATTCATCAATCATATACAACCGGAGCGAAACAACAACTGCAAATGCTAGCTCTGGGTTTCGTGCGTCTCCGCTCTGGGTTTTAGGGCTTCGCCCTAAAATCCCTCTGGCGGCGCCTCCGCTCGTCCGCCTGGGTTTTGTGCGTCTGGTTGTTTCTCCGTCATTTTACTTGTGTTTTTCTTTCTTTGGCTTCGATGGCGTCTTCTCGCCTCCGGGATCCTTGTTTCCTCTCAGGCTCTTCGCCTCTTTCGTTTAAACA
>NW_021471236.1:0-321 GCF_001605985.2 Dendrobium catenatum | reverse complement strand
TTACTACGATCAGTTAGAAGGTAAGTACGCTGAAATCAGATTTTTCTACATTTTATTAAGAAGGTTTGAAGTTTTGAACTAAATTTGAACTACGGTTGACCAATCTGTTGACTTTTTGAAATATTAGAGATTTTTGGATTTTAATATTTTTAATAAATATTAGGAGTTATTATGAGTTCAATGCAAATGAGTTTGTTCAATTTGAATTTTTCTTGAATTAGTTATGAGGGTTTGAAGTTTTAGGTATTTAATGAATTCTCAAAATGGTTTAATTAAAAGGGCTTTTTTGTGATTTTGCTCCAAATGAGATCCCAACTCCTT
>NW_021471235.1:0-208 GCF_001605985.2 Dendrobium catenatum | reverse complement strand
AAATCTCAGCGACATGCAAGGATACTTCCAATCAATTTTAAGCCTTATACAGTCCCCTGCTGAGCTTTTACTCGTTGGACAAGGTCTTGATTTCAACGTCAAAAAGACAGTAATGGTCTAAAGATAGACCCTTCTTAACCTTTGATTCAGGATACACGTGGCATACGCCCTTTCCCAATCAAGGCAAAATCGATCCCAGGGGGATCCG
>NW_021471234.1:0-347 GCF_001605985.2 Dendrobium catenatum | reverse complement strand
GTAATGCTCAAAGTCATTAAATCACTTTCAAGTTTTCTTGATCAGGTTATTGCATTTATCATATGGGTATGATTATGATATATGGTTTATTCTTTTAAATATTAGAGAGTGAGTTTTCTTCTTTTATATCTGGAATATAATCTCACAACTGAGAGTTTTTAAAGGTTTTGAAAGCAAGTCAGGTTGCAAAAAAATTGATAAGAGGCACCAAATGAGACCAAAAGAAAAATGAAAAGATACGTATGACTGCCAAGTAATTACAAGATACATCAAAATGTGTTATAAATCAAAAGATGCACAAAGTGTGATATATAAATAGAAAAAAGGCACAAAAAGAGCCCACAAAA
>NW_021471233.1:0-212 GCF_001605985.2 Dendrobium catenatum | reverse complement strand
TCTTTCTAGTCCAAGAGGAAGGATGCCACCAAGTGGGAATTTACACCTAACTCAATAATGTCAATAGAATGTCGTAGGAGGACTTAGACCTAAAGACAGATTTAAACTGGATTGACTGCCGTAAGAGCAGACTTAAGCTAAAAAGTCAATAGGATGCCGTAAAAGAGGACTTAGAACTAAAGACTGATTTAAACAGGATTGGCTGCCGTAAG
>NW_021471232.1:0-228 GCF_001605985.2 Dendrobium catenatum | reverse complement strand
TTATTAATTATTTCATATATATTATAAATAAGCTAAGCCTTTCATATATATTGTACGTATATTATAAGATTAAGCTAAGCTATGCTTAAGATAAGTTTTAAAACATTTATAATAAATGAGGCAACGAAGGAACCTTTGAAATTTAAACATTCTCTTAGCAATGAAGAAACCTTTGGAGTTTAAATATTCTCATTTCTTTTTTTCATTGTCTATATGGACTCTTCACAT
>NW_021471231.1:0-409 GCF_001605985.2 Dendrobium catenatum | reverse complement strand
TATTATATAGATTTGAATGTTATGTTATGAGAAGGTCATTCATATCAAAGTTGACTGTGCAAGAAATAAGGGTGTTAAAATAGATATATAGTAAAAAAAAAGTATAAATTAAGGAATGATTATATTAAAGAAAAAGTTGGAGTGGCATATTGAAAATAAGATGATTGAAAATACTTAGGTGACTTGGAAATATATAACAAAGGATAGCAAATGCCTCCGTTAAACAAGTAGATAAAATTAATATTAGAAAATTAGGAAGAAAAGTAAGCAACCCTAAGATTAGATGGATAGAAATTATTCAAAATAATTTACAAAGAATAGATTGAACACGCCTAATAGCATTCAATAGGGATTAAGGGAAAATAAGTATTCTTAATTTTGATCCAAATATTTGCGATAAGGCTAGATG
>NW_021471230.1:0-325 GCF_001605985.2 Dendrobium catenatum | reverse complement strand
ATTGTTACATAAAATTTAATATAATCATAAAAAATTATTTTAATTAAATTGAATAGAATAAATAATCATAAAAATTACTAGTTAACTATTCATAGTGGCGCTTTTGATCATGTAGGAAGTGATATTCAATTCATTCTATATTATATGTCAGTACATATAATTAAGTATAACACTAAATAAACAACAAAAATACATAAGATGTTAACATTTCTCTTGCTATTGTTCGTAAGAGTCAAGTTATTAGATTATAGAAGAAATATGCAAAAGAGTTTGAAGTATTTACCTAGAATTAGAGTTAGGCTTTAGAGTTATCAAAGTAGCAATT
>NW_021471229.1:0-1715 GCF_001605985.2 Dendrobium catenatum | reverse complement strand
GTTGTATAGAATGATCAGTTAAAAATTGAACCAATTCGACCAATACGATTATGTACAAATGCATTTCTTACTCTAGTTGGCACACTGTACGATACTAATCTCATACAATATAATCACTTTAACAAAATAATTGTTTGTTTGGTATGGAAATGTATGAGTCCATTTCACACTCTTGATTTTGTCTGTATGAACCTAATTTTATATAGTATGAACAATTCAAAAAAAATTTACCTACTTATGTGGATGAACTGGTACAGACATATTTCATACTTTGGATATTATCTATACAAAACTTATTTTGTATAATATAATCAATTCAGAAATAGGTGAGTTCATTTGGGACAAACTGGAACATAGCCATTTCATACTATGGACGTCGTCTGTATGAATATAACTTCGTATAGTACGAATAGTTTAATCAAAATTTTCTAAGGCATGATTTTACTAACTGCTTTTTGGGGAAACACATAGTTCAAATCATCCAGTTCAATTACAAAAATGTAAAGCACAATTTGTTTTAAAAACTATAATTTTTTACTAACTCCCCTAATCTGTGTGCACGTTACCCAATTACAATCACACTCTCTCAGACTCAAGAAAAATAAAAAAGTATAGACTTCAATTACAATAAACCCTAATCTAATTTATCTTGAAGTCTTCAACATTCTAGAGTATAATTTTTCTGAAACATTAATACACACAAACAACACAAATAAGACTTTTCCAATATATGTTAGAAGAAAATAATAATCAACATAATAATATTTTGGTATCATAAGAAAAACTAACATGATATAAAAGTATAGATATAAAAACTAAGTCATAACAAACTACCTTGCTTTTTACAACTTAGAAATACAAAAATTGAAAGTGGTCGGGCATCACTAACCACAACCTTGGATTCTAGTCCTAGGATAGACGCAAGTAAACTTTGAGTATGATACTCTTTTATCTTCAACTCCTAGGCCTTCTGCTACTCAGACTCCTTATATTTGTCATATCTGGATACAAAAATGAAAAAAAAACTCTACCCTCAAGGGGGAGGTTATTCTTCCCACTTTGGGTAGTAAAAACATATAAAATTGAGCTTCCAAATGAAAAAGGACTATCCTCTAAGGCATATCATTTCTCTTTGAAATTTAATTTTAGTTCTAAGTATCCTAAACTCAAACATACTTTCACAATTCTTAACCTTGAATGAAATACATCGTGATGATTCCGTATAGGTTGTTTTTTTTTTTTTTTTTGAAGAATGCATAAAGTAATTTATACTAGAGAAAAAAAAAGGGGGAAAACAACCCCAACTAAGTACAAGGTAAAATTTCCTTCTTCAAGATACTAACAAACAAAGGAGAAATCTTGTTAAGTCAAATATTATCCCAAAAAAAACTAGAAAAGGTACCAAAATTAGCACAAATGTCAACTAACTTATTACAATCCCTTTTTACACAGTTAAAAATAACAAAATTAAAACTATCATTCAAGGAAAATTTTTCCATACCTTTGGCTCCTTTCTTCTTATTATTATGAATGAATTTGATAGTATTGACATTATCATTTTCAATGATTATACCTTTGTACCTATGCATCTAATCTTTGAGTATATCTTAAATCGAAGCTATAACAAGAAGCTCCAAATGAGTGATATCCCAATGAATTTCAGGTCTTCCATACGCTACTATTAGTCTTCCTTTGTAGTCCCTTATTACACCACC
>NW_021471228.1:0-275 GCF_001605985.2 Dendrobium catenatum | reverse complement strand
CAGCAGACATATCTAAGATTATTTCTCCATTAACTGAGATCTTAAAGTTTTGAAATTGTATCTCATATTGAATTAAATTGCCATTAAGAATTTCTTCTACAAGCACATCTTTATTCAGTGAGAAGATGAGTTTCCCTGCCATTTGAGTGTTCAATTTCATGGAATTAAGAAAGTGGTTTTAATTAATGATTTTTGAAGTGACATTTAAGTTTTGAATTTGATTAATTTTATTCAAGTTTTATAACTCAATCGTGTTCAGTTTGCATTAAACACGG
>NW_021471227.1:0-1468 GCF_001605985.2 Dendrobium catenatum | reverse complement strand
GAGACATCGGAGATCTACGGTTACGCTCGCATCTTTTTATTTCTGATTGATGTATTGTAATTTTTATTATTATTAGTGTCCTTTTTCCATTTTATCCTCATTTAAGGGACTAGATACATGTAACCCTAAGGGGTAGTTTGTTTTTTTGTTTTGTTCTTGTATGGGGGCCTATTTATAGCCTTCTTTTCCCTCTTATGAGGGATGATGAATGATAATTAAAAAAATTTCTGTACACGTGTCTTTGGAGAGTTGTGAAAGTTCTAGGAGAGAACTTTGGTGAAGTCCCTTGGTGAAGTCCCTTCGTGAAGGGCAAGTGGATCACCCACCAACCGTAGGAGAAGTCCTGGTTCGTGGTTCTATCAATTTTCTTTTAGTTTTTTATGCATGCAAATTTCAGTTTTTTTAGTATAATTATAATATGAATGCTATATTTATTTTTTGTTTTTTTATTATGCTACCCTATGATGGAAGGCAACCTATGATCATGACTAGGTGGTGCTTTGGACATGTTTTACTTTGGGTGTGCTAGCTATTTTGGTGCCTTGGCTCTTGGGCTGATTTGGGCTTCTCGGTTTGGGCTTGGTTGTCTCGGATTTAGCTACCCCTTTTGGTGAGCTGCTGTGTTCTTTTTCTAAAATCAGCACATTATTATGTTATTCAATTGTCTTTTCAGCTCATAAATGGGTGCCCTGGTTCTTCTCCTCTTTGTTGGCCTTTCGGTTTCTCCACCTGGTTCCTGTTCTAGTTGCTGGCTATCCCTATTCCTGTGGCTGTCCGTTCCTGTCCGTTCCTGTCCCTCGCATGGTCCCTTCGTCTGCTGTTCCAGGCGCTGTCTGTTGGTCTTTTTGCTCCCCTTTTTTTGGTTGGTTCAGCTGGAGGTGATTGGGGTTCTTTGGCTTCCTATTTTCACCTATATATATGAGATGTTTTGAAGCATTTGGGGGTTGTTGTTTGCTGAGCAAATTCTCTAAAAACCTGAGGGTTTCTTCTTGGAAAAGCTTGCGAGCTTGTTCCACTTCTCATCTCCTCTCTACGATTTCATCTTGGGCTTCTTTCCTACTTTTTATCTCCATAAGTTTTCATTCCACTTGTATCTTTCTTCTCAAGCTATTAGAGTTGTTGGTTAGCCGGTTTGGTAGTATTTGCCGGAGGAGTTTTGTGTTGGACGTTGGCCCTAGTAGCTGTGGTGGACCCTTGGTTTGCATGTCCTTGAGCACTTCTTTTATTTTACCTACTATTTTGTTGCATGTGAGGATATTGCTAGTCGGTTGTTCTGAGGGTAGCTTGTTTTATTTTTAATTTAGTTTTTGTTTTTATCCAACTTTCGTTTGTTTGGAGGTTTGTTTGATGTTGCTTTTCTAAATTTTGAATCGAGAAAAGTTTTACTATCCCTTGTGTTCTCCCTTTTCATTTTTCTATCTAGTTGTCTGCACAGTTTTCTCCTTCTTCTCTCTTCTTCATTCCACCG
>NW_021471226.1:0-1265 GCF_001605985.2 Dendrobium catenatum | reverse complement strand
ATCTCAAGCAAAAGGTCCCCCTCATGTAGAGAGTGGGGATCTATTTATACATTTTCATGAGTGGCACACCCTGTAATTCTAAAGAAGATCCGGGGCAGGTTCAGAGTGCTCCATTGGATGGCGCGTATTGATTCCCCCGATCGTAGAGAGTTTTTCAACTATTTAAGTGTCATAACAATGTCAGAATTCAGAGATCTTGGGCTCGTTGGATTCGTCTCGCTGAGATGCTTGATTTGACAATAAGCATGCCATATTTGGAAATCATTTCAGTATCCAAATAATGCTTTAACCCTTCCAAATGTGGTCCGGGCCCCCGATTCGGACCCATTTGGGCTCGGGTTGGACCAATTTTGGTGTTGTTTGGTTCATCACTTTGAGATGTTAAATTTGACTATAAGTTTGCTGAAATTGAAATTCATATGATCCCAAATTTAATTTTGAAAGTTTTCAACTTGAATATGCCTCGATATTCGTGCTTGATTAAGGCAATTTTTGAGGGCGTATCAGTCGCCCCCCTATTTTTGGACGTTGAATTTTACAGTCTAAAAATATATTCATGATTCTAGCATTCTGCAAAATTATAACATTAATCGGTGCAAACATGAAAATTATTATTGTAAACTACAAAAATGTTCAAATCGAACTTATAGGGATAAACATATAACTAATCATATAATGAATTCGTTTTTAATGAATCTACAATGATTAATTATTGTTAATATAATATAATTATATATATCATTGTTACAGTTATGCATGCCATTATTAGCTCTGGTTGTAAGGCATTAACTATTATATATTATATTAATCTAATGCTATATATATATCTTATATGCATTAACTATTACCTTGTATATAATAGTTATACATTAAATATTAACAGCAGTGGGCCGCAACAATTTCCGTCTAAAACGGGGAAAAAATATATATTAATTTAATTAATTATGATCTTTAATAGTAAAAAACTATTTTTAGCTCCAAAAAATTCTTGAAGAAATTCTGTAAAATCTTAGAAAAAATCTTGAATTTTTTCTTAAAAGGAAAAAATTAATTTCCTGCAAATTTATTTTATTTTTAAATAAAATGCTCTTTATTTATTTCTTATTCCATTTTTTTAATAATAGGAAACTATTTAATTTTTTGGGCATTAAAAAGTTCCAAAAATTAATTAAAATTTCATAAATTTGGCCCTCAAACCTCCTTTCAAAAAACTATAAATACCCCCCTCAGGGGCTAGGGAGAAGGCATCACCTTTCTTTAGCTGA
>NW_021471225.1:0-238 GCF_001605985.2 Dendrobium catenatum | reverse complement strand
CTTAAATAACTGTTCCTCCCAAATGAACACCTGTTCATCCTGGATGAACATCTGTTCATGCTGGATGAACACCTGTTCATGCCGGATGAACACCTGTTCGTCTGTACGATCATTTGGTCAAAAAGCATGTACGAAAGGACGCTTTATAACGTACATGATTACAAAAAGTCATTTTGTTTTGAACGTATTCGATCGTACATATAAAATTTTATTTCGTATGTACGAACTAACTATCCTG
>NW_021471224.1:0-312 GCF_001605985.2 Dendrobium catenatum | reverse complement strand
TTTGAGATGTCCGAAATCAAAAGTTTTTTTTTTTTTTAATTCTTTTCAACTTTAAGGATTTATATGTTGAATGAGAAATTCATTGACCATAAATCCATAAGATTGAAAAGGATATCCAAGGATCTGATTTGACACTATCGCCTCACAGGCTGGGCCGGGGCAGAAGGTCAAAATCAGAACGAAAATCTAGATAAAACTAATTTCGGAGGTACAACCTCTCTTTTGATGTGTTAAGTTATTTTAGATGTTGGCCACACTCACCCAAGAAGGAAATGGATTGAGAGACCAACGGAAGAAAGGTAGTTAAGACTA
>NW_021471223.1:0-287 GCF_001605985.2 Dendrobium catenatum | reverse complement strand
GATAAGAGGCATTTTAAATATTTATTAGGGTTGACATCGTGTTGCATGCCGAGATCCCTGAATAAATATTTAAAATTATTAATATAAATATTCTTTTATGCTAAAGAAGATAGTGAATTATTTTTGAAGTATATGCAGATATTCTTTTAAAAGTTCAAGAAACAACCCTCTCTAACGTACAAAGACTCAAAAGTCAAGAAAGAGACTTTTGTGACTACATGCTCCAATAAATCGAGTTGGAAAAGCATAAAGTCTTTCAGCGGCCTGAAGCTTAAGGTTCAAATGGG
>NW_021471222.1:0-297 GCF_001605985.2 Dendrobium catenatum | reverse complement strand
GAGTTGTTTATTTAAAAAAAACTTGAAGTATTTTGATCACCCGATGAAGAAGCTAATAAAAATAGCAACAATCATAATGATGATGATAATTTAATTAGATTAATCTAATATCAACCACAATAATTTTAATATGCATTTTTTAAGAAAATAAATTTCAGGAAAGTAAAGTGTAGAAAATAAAATATAGAAATAAAATTGGATTGAGGACATCATAATTTTATACTGGTTCGGTCAAACAATACCCTACGTCCATTCCTTGGTGTCCTCTCTAAGTATAGCGCTAACTCTTAGAGCCTC
>NW_021471221.1:0-676 GCF_001605985.2 Dendrobium catenatum | reverse complement strand
AACTCAATCATGTTTCAACTGAAAATTAACTTGTAGATATCCTTATAAAACCACTAGCCTTTGATACTTTCAATACATCAAGAATAAGGCTTTGTGTGATTGATTTGAATGCTTAATTAAATGTTTCTACAACATTTAAAATGTTTTTGTGAGTGTGTTTTTTGTGTTTTTGATTTTATTTGTGTGTTTTCTAAGTTTTTTATTTTTATGTGCAAATTTATGTTTGTTTCTTTTTGGTTTTGTGTATTTTCAAAACTGATTCACATTGAAATTTAGGTTTTTGAGCAATCATACAAAAATATGTAAGTGTGATATTCATATGTACAAAATTAATTTCATACTAGATGAATCCTATAGCGTATCAAACATTGATTTTAACATTATGCATACAATTTTTTTAGTTATTATTATAGTCCCTCTTTATGATCACCATATCATCTGGACGTTGTATATTTATTCGTATGTACGCACGTAAACGGTTATTCAGATAGGATCAATTTTTTTCTTTTTGATCGTACGTACGAGCTTTTAGTTCGTACATACGAACACGTGGCATTCTGAGTGGGGGATGATTCAAACCATTATAAAAATGATCTTAAATAATGGATCGTCCCGGACGAACACCTATTAGTCTGTATGATTGTTTGGTCAAAAAGTTTGTATGAAAGGATGCATC
>NW_021471220.1:0-206 GCF_001605985.2 Dendrobium catenatum | reverse complement strand
GAAGTGTCCAAATTGGTACTTTGATATAGTCGTTGACTATTCTTTTCTTTCAGAAAAAGTTATGGGATTAATTTGATTCATTTCTCCAAAGTTATTCTACTCTCCTTTTCTAGAATAAATTGTCACACTCAACGTGAAAAGGCACAAGGTGCCAAGAAATACAATAGTAATTTAGTCCACAAATAGATAATAAATGATGCTATGAC
>NW_021471219.1:0-287 GCF_001605985.2 Dendrobium catenatum | reverse complement strand
TCCCCGCCATCTCCGCCACCGCCGACCTTTCCGTGGAACAAGACCATTGGTGTTGCTATCGTTCTCGTGGCATCGTTGGGTGTGCTGAAGACCTTTTTCCGCTAAGCCTAGTGTAGTTGAGTGATCATCCCCAAGGTGAAAACTCTCTTTATTAAGTTGCGGATTGTTGATTAATAGCTTTTGTATTGCTACTATCTTTGGGTTACCTAGGAGTTTTGGCTAATCTACATGAACTTCCTCGCCTAAGCTTGTTGAAAACTAAGATTCTTTGATGAACTTGCTTGTTA
>NW_021471218.1:0-9188 GCF_001605985.2 Dendrobium catenatum | reverse complement strand
ATCCTCACCCTTGATTATATTTATTAAACATTATTATAATAAATTAATCAATTTAAATATAAATAATAAATACTAACCGGTTAATTATTCATTTATTCATGATTTTCTCGAATTTCCCCATTTCACGATTCGCGATTCACAATTTGCCTCACTTTAACTCAAATGTAGTAATTAATTTTCATTTAACCCAATTAATAGTCGGTTAACCTCCGCCTTCGGCTTGCCCTACCATTCTTCATCCTCTCCACATCTTCTCCGATAGGTTTGTTCTTCAATTATAAGCCTCTTCAACTCTACTATAACTGTTCTGCTTGCCTTCATCTTAAAATTTAGATGGGCCTAAGATTATACGGTAAGAATTTTTGTTTGCCACATGAGATTGAGGAAATTCAAGGATCGAGAGCTTTAATTCCTGTGTTATTTAGGTGTTTTCAACAAGCTCCTAATAAGGAGGCAAAAAACAAAGAAGTTAAAGGATTAGAATGGCAATATGGCAAAACAACCACCAAGAAGAGTTCCCCTGGCCTTTTCAAATATACAAGAAGTCACTTCAAGGGGAGTTTTGGGAGGTTGAACCCGTTGACACTTGACATTGGGTAAATAATTGGGGAAGAACACTTCCATAGGAAGGTTGTTAAACTTTTGAGAAGGACGTCGATCAAGGGTCAAACAAAAAAAAGCTGGTGAAAAATGGGTGAATTCCTAGGACAAATACCTGTGAAGGACGACGTCTCAAAAAAGGGATATCAACATAGCACAAGCAACGAGAGAGTTCTCTGGACAAGTCACTAATAGGTGCAAATTCTTGTGAAAATGGCATCAAGAAGGAAAAATTTTCCGAGATAAGTTGAACCAAGGAACATTGTTTAAATTGCGCAATATGAGCCTTGCCTTGAGGTCCGTCTCTGCACAATTCCACTGAAGAATGCCTTGAACCTTTTTATGAGGTTGATGCAGGACTACGTAAATGAAATGCTCTTAGTTCATTTGGATTTCGCACAACTTGTGATTAGAATAATTTTAGAGCAAAACTACTAGCAATTTAAAATAATGAATCAAAACAAATAGTTGTTACATCCACTTAGGCTAAATCACATGACAAGAGTTTTGAATACTTCCAAAATAAACAGAAAACAATACAACGACAAGTAGTAGTTTTCGAAGTAATCCCTAGTCTAACAACGAGAATTAGAAAACATAGAGGTACACTCAAATCCTACGTTTACTAAGTTTTAGCATGAGCAATGAAGAGGGGTCCGTCGTGACTGCAATCAAACCAAGAGAAGTTAGGCTAAAGAGATAAGATGCAAGGAGGAAGAGAAACATTCGTCAAGGAGTGGTGGAGATCGATCCTCCGCACGACGCCTTCAAAGTGTTCGTCAATAGCTTCCACCAAGGTATCTAGAATTCGCTCCAAGTAGTCTTCGACGGTGTGGTCAATCCTTGGGTTCACGTCGAAGAAGGTTGATCGTAGGATGTCGATGAAGCCGTCTTCGTCCCAAGTTATGCCGTATTCAGTTGCCGGATCCGCCATTCATGGATGATTGAAGGTAGAAACTTCTTAACACTTGATAGGGATCTTGAGTTCAAGTGAAGAGAAAGAAGTTTCTCTTGCAATTGAAAGGAGGAAGAGACCAAAAGAGAAATCTGAAATAAAATTTCAGATTTAGTTTGAAGGTTGGAGAGTTATTGAGAGAGGGGAGAATTGGAGAAGAAGAGGGACGGGTATGGGGAAGGAGGCCGGCGGCAAGATGGGGAGGGAAGGGTTTAATTTAGTTTTCAAAAGTAAGGGGCTAACTTTGGAAACAATTTTAAACAAAAGAGAGGGAAATTTCGGCTAAGGAGGTGGAGGGGAAAAATTAGAAATATTTCTAAAGAGGTTTAGAGGGGAATTAGGAAACTAATCCCCAAATTCCCTCTATGGAGCCGGCGGCATGCATGGATCAAGGAGCAAATAATGTATTGTATTAAGGTTTCTAAAATTGGGGATTGATATTAGGAAATACTTATTTAAGATCCACTTGAATTATAAATTTCAAATAGCTCTAAATAAGTACTTTCCTAAAATAGAAAAGTTAATTTAGGAAAGAATTTGAAATCAATTCAGATTTTGAAATCAGATTTTGCATTTCAAAATCTATTCCAAATAATCTAGGCCCAATTAGGAAACACAAGATGAGAGGGGTTGAGGGTGGACAAAGCCGGCGGCTATGGATGTATGGCCGGTGGCAAGGGATCGGGTGAGGGCTCTAGCCGTGGGTTTTGAGAGGGGAGGAAGAGGCTCAGGTGGGGCTTTGGTCGTGGAGGTTGAGAGGGGATGAGGTGCTCCGGTGAGATGGGAAAAACCGTCAGCTTGGGGAGGAAGATGAGGAGGAAAAATATATAGAATAAAACCACGAATCTGGCCGTCTCCAAGGTTGGTGGGTGGTGCGCAAAACTCCCTCTCCTAGGGATCTCCCACCATCAAACACTCAAACTCTCACAAAAGCTCATGCAAGAAGAATATTTCATTATCAATCATTCATTCATTCCTCAAAAACAATAAGCAAGGGGCTATATATAGCCAAGTACAATGGACTCAAAAAGAAAAGACCAACTTGCCCTTTGGGCTCACATACAAAAATTCCCCTTAAAGGGGTACAAACGGGACAACATAATGATGCCAAGGAAAATAGAAAACACATAAATAATAAAATGCATAAATGACTCAAAAATACAAAGACTCAATCGTGGTCGTAGATCGGCAGCCACGCCTCTGATAAACCTTCCACGACCTGATGTCCCCATCAGAGGCTTGTTCCTCAACTTGGCTGAGGCTCACCTTGAGAAGCGCCTCGCCTTGCTGGTGTGAGGTGGTACGCCTCACCTTATATATATTAAAACTTACCTAAATCATAAACTAAAGCCCCAAACAAATCATGTTTTAATGCACCCCCGAGCCATAACAACTTCCTCTTGACTACCTCGACCTTTAGCCTACTGCCTTTGTCTCAACCACCACTGTCGTACCCATTGCCAGTGATCACTTGAAAGGTACACACCACCACCACCTCCTCTAAAAATTTTAGAGTATTACTCTCATCATTATATTGATGCAAATATTTATGAATGACGAAAACAAGTGAAATAAATGATGAGGAAGCAGATTGAGAGGCTTGGACTCCACAAGATGAGCAAGTGAGAGACCAATTTGTTATGGCAACGACTTCAATAAAAACCCCTTACTAATTACCGTGCAGATGATTTCTGAGTTGTTGACAACTATTTTAGCTTTCCTTAAGAATTAATTATGGATGAGTAAGGAAGTGAGAAAGAAGGAATTTAAAGTTAAACTTGATGTTATATGATACTTTTGTGCAATTCTTATATTTTATATTATTTTGTTCTTGGATTTCAATATTATTTCACACAATTTATCACTTGCCACTTAACATCATGTGCAATTTTTTTCATATGTATGTCAATTTATTACTTCATAGTTCAATAAAAAGCTGATATGTCATTTTGATTATTATATTTCAAGTTATGTTAATTAAGCTAATTAAATTAATATCTAATTAAAAAATTAAGAATTAATATGATTCTTCCTTATATCATGTTGTCTTTCCCTCTTCTCTATTTTTTCCTTGATGTTAGACTTCGTTGACTCGCTTGAGGTAGAGCTTTGAACAAGTCACATGCCATTGCTTTCCTCTAGGGGTGTCAAAATCGGGTACGGGTAGGGTTCTGATCTAACCTGACATTGACCAGCTACTATTTGACCCGACCCGTTTTTACAAATGGGTCAGAAAATATAAACCGAACCTGACTCGTTGGGTTGCCGGGTTGACCCGACCCGACACGAGCAGAAAATGCAACCAATCTAACTACAAAACAGACAGCGAGCTCCCTCCTATCGTCGTTGCTTCTGATCCAACTACAAAACGGCGAGCTCCCTACGAAAGTGTCGTCGGCCCGTCAGCGTTGTTGCTTCCGATCCAAATGCAAATGAACGGCGAGCTGTCATATCTTCTAACTCGACAGGAATGAACGCCATCAAAGGAGGCGAAGAACGACGGGACAAGAGGAAAAGCAAACCCAAGTCTTTTTCATTGGCCCGCTCGCCATTCATCATTGCTTCCGATCCAACCCTTCTGGCTTCCATCGTCAAAAGAGGTGAAATGGCGAATCGGGATTGTGCGGGAAATTGGGTAAGATCTGGGTCAATTTTGGGTTAGCTGATTGACCTAGACCCAACCAGATATTTCAAACGGGTCAATTTTGGAAACTCAATTCCAACCCATCTGCCAAACGGGTTGACCCTGACCCAGAATTTTCGGGTCGGATTTTTGGGTTGTGTTACATATTGACACCACTACTTTCCTCTTCTACATTTCCTCCTATTTGTTCTACTTTGCGTGAAGTAGCGATCTAAAAGAATCTTTGAAGCATATTTGCCTCCGAAGACGATGTTGTTCATGTCATATTGGAAGTCACGATGGGAGTTCGTCATAAAAGTAATGATATTTCTCCCTTTCGCACGCTTATTTAGCTAAATTCATAAATACGCCAAAAATCGGATTTATGAAATCCAAGATTTAGGACGAAAATGTCGAAAACGGTGTGTACTGGATCATATAACTTATTGTGAAATTTAATTATGTATTTATTTCACATTTGACAAAATGTAGCTCAAATATTACCTAAATCCGACATCCATACAGGCCCAAACTTTTGAGCCAATTAGTAACTTTTGGCTATGAGCCAAAGTTAAGGATATTCTCCTAGTGCATTAAAGTAAGTCCGCCTATTAGGTTATGCTCATAAGTCATAAAGAAGTCCTCTAAAAGGACAAAAATCCTAGTTAAATCAATCCTAATGCTAAGATGATAGTATTGAGATTGGGAGTCCATGGTCGTGTTATATGTTGAATCTAATTGTGTCGATCAATCTGATAGTTTTGTTGTCTCGGTCAAAGCTTGTCGTGTTCGCTGGGGGTAATGGTGTTTACTCCTTGCTTGGGTTTGGGTGTTTTGCATCCGAAAATTTTTTCCCCGTTACAACGCCTCTACGCTGTGTACCTGAGCGCCTCGGCATTAAGTATCCAAGCGCCCCAGCCCTAAATAGTAGAGAGCAGAGCAACACAATGATATAGATACGACACTGTAGCGGTGCAAGACAAAGGCTTGAGCGCCGCAACGCCCTAAACTGGCGCCGCGGTGCTGCGAGACAGACTAGACAATTTTCTTTCTTGTTTTTTTGAAGGGTTGCGTCCCTTGGGGTAGACATTGAAAATGTTGCATGTGAGAAGATAAGTGAGGAGAGAGTCAGAGAGATGGGAGATATGTGATTTGGCTCTATGATTTTTTTTTCCTATTTTGAATTTTTCCACGTTAAATCCTGATATCCTTTACTTTTTCGCTGCTTTTACTTGCTTGCTTGTTTCACCATTCTGATGTTTACTCTTCATCTTCCCAACATATTCAGGGATCCAAAAGGAAGTATTTAGACAATTAGACTAAGATACCTCATAAGCCAAAACAGATGTCGTTTCCTGTACGAGTGAAGGTCAAATTACTAGTATTTCAATATCAACATATTACACGACATACATTATACAATTTTATCACTTCAACAACCAATAGCAGCACGTTCCAACAAAGGTGGGCTGTAAGAAACAGTAATCCTTGATGCCAATAGACATAGCTGGTCCGTCCCCTAGCAAACGTACACAAGCCAGATTAACTGGCAATGCGGAAAAGAAGAACCACAATCAATCAATTTACCTCTTACCTCGAAAATAAAATAAAATAAAAAACACACACTAAGCAAATATATAACACAAATCTAACACAAATCACAATTAGTGCCAAAATCCTTTTTGTTCCTGCTGAGGGAGCTACAAATGCATACAGCACAAAAACTCCCTCCGTATTCTTTAACCCAGCAATCCACAACCAACCATGAAAAAATAAATCAAAAGCCACACAAAGTCTTCGCAAAGCAAATCACATAACAGAGTCCGAACTGTGAAAAACCAAAGCTAAAAAGCATTTAAAAATACAATATCTTACCCGAACAAAATGCTACAGAAGCAAACAACGGTACATGAACGAAAGTAGAATCAAGCAAGTAATAAGAAGATAATCAAAGCTTACCTGAGAACTCGGTTTGCTCGATAGCTATGTGCAAGTACTTCGGGGGGGGATTCGAGAGACAGAACAGAGTAATGCAATGGAAGACGTGAAAGCTGATGGGAAGAAAATACAAGATGCTGCAGAAGAAAGTGATCAAAAGTTCTGGAGAAACCGCGAGGCCCTTCTCGCACCTTCGCGTACAAGTGTACAACGCCGGGTGCGCTTCCAGAAGCGTCTGGTGCGAGCTGGGAGCTTGATCGAATAGAAAAAAAAATGCCGTGTGATGGAAAAACACCAAACAGCTACGACATCCAATGGTCTAAAGTTTGTGAATTGTGATAAATAATAATGTATTCTTATTCTTACTACTCGTATAGTATTCCTTTTGTGGTGATAAATTTTTTATAATTTTATTTTTTAGACCGTTGCTATGTTATATAGAATATTACTGCTAAAGCAGTGTGTAATTTCTGTTAAAATTTTGCAACTATTTTTTTTTATTTTATTTTTTACTATTAGATTATTTTTTATAATAAACTTAACAAAATAAATAAATTGTAATAAAGTGATAATATTTTGGTTCATGACTCAAAGGGAAAAAAAATTATGTGGGGTATCCTAATGCATTTTATATTATGATGGATTTTGGAGCCCTTGAATTTGTAATGGATTAGAGCTATATATATATATATATGATATACGAGGGATGTTCTAATCTTATCCTAATGCAAAATACGCCAGAATATTTTTATATAGTTTTTTACAACTCGAAAGGAAATCTAAATCAACAAATAGGAAGTAATTAAGCTATGAAGTTTTCTTAATCACATTAAAAAAATTAGGAGCTTTATTGACTTTTTCATATTTTACAGAGTTTTAGTTTCCCAAAATATGAGGCCAGTGATAATGGCATATAGTGTAATTATGATAAATTATTTTAAATTGCATTTATTATTATTGTACAAAATATCTCCTAATAATGATTGTAACCATGCATAAAATTCTCTCAAAGATATGACTAATTTATCTCTCTTATTCATCTTCTTCAATCTCCATCAAATATTTCCTTATATAGTATTAGAGCTCAGACTCTCCAACAAGCTAATCTTTCATGGCCAATGAAATTTCTAACTACTCCCTCTCACCAATTAATCACAATAATTAGCGTTCATCATCTTGGCCGCCCAACTACCTCTCAAACTTACACAAATAATTATTTATCATTGCAAGCTCAAGTGCAATTCCTACTTCAAGGATACAACCTCCTTGGTCATATTAATGGTGACATCCCTCAACCTACTCTTATCATCACTCAAGATGATCAGCATGAATATTCACAACCCAAATCATATTAATTAGATCCAACAAGTTCAACTCCTATTTTATTGCAAGTTCACTTCCTCATCCAAACAAGTTATGGCTTACATAGCCTCCTCCTTATCATCTCATGAGACAAGGTGTTCGAATTTATTATTTGAGATGGTACAAATTACACACATCGATAAGATGTCTCTCTCTACTCCATTCTTCACCTTTACGCTTGATAATGTCCTATGTGCTCTTAATATGAAGCAAAATCTAATATGTTTGTCAATTTTGCACCTTTATTCAAGCATTAATTGAATTTAACTTTACTTTGGTACCTATAGCTTGAGGGCAGAGACAAAATAATGTATACAAGTAATCCAACATCAAAGAGGCTCCACTAGATTCAAGCAAGCTTGTGTTAGCCCAATACCCAACTTGAATGATGGAATGATCACCTGGGCCATCCTTTATAAAAAATCTTACGTCTCTACTTATAAGCAAATTACCATCTCACTCAAAATTATCTAATTTATCTTTTTATAGCTCATGTCCATATAATAAAAGATATAAGATAACATTTCATACCTTAAATTTATCAAGTTGTTATCCACTATATCTAATGTACTCTCATGTTTGAGTTCCATCCTCCATCTATTCTAATTAAAAGCTTCTTATCATAACTTCATATCTCAAACCAACCTTCCACATCCATTTTCCTTCATTTAACTTTCATTAAACACATTCCTTAAAGAGTTAAACCAAATCAGTACAAACTAACCTGAATTAAGCTAGACTTGTTTTTCCCTCCAACATACCCTTCAAAATGACTATCGTCATTCCACCATAGAATCTATATAAATTCCACAAATAAAAAAGTAATCATCCATATTTATTTTTCAATCACCACACTCATCATAAAGCCTCCCACTACCATTGATTATAATCTTCTAATACTGTTTGATTTATCAACTATATGTCAATAATGCATTTCTTCATGGCAACTCCTCCGAGGAAAAATTCATGGCTCAGCTACCTAAATTTTTAAATGAATCCAAACATTAACACATATCCAAATTTGTTTGTTTGTTTTTCTTAAGGCCTCACATAGTGTCACCCAATGTATATGATTTGTTAAACTTAAGAGCACAATCATACATGATCGATTTGCTTATGCAACAATCTCTTCACTCAATAGAGCATACCCTAATGTTGATTGGGCTCTCAATCAGGATGACATCACCTCAATCTCACCAAATGTCATCTTCATAGGAACAAATCCCATCTCTTGGTGCTCTAAAAAACAAAGGATTGTTTCTCACTCCTCTACAAAGGTAGAAATCCATGTGGTTGCCTCCTATAATGGCTATCTCTTTAGGAAATATGAGCACATATATAAAGATTAATTAATATACATTTCCTGATTTACTTTGCATGCTGGAAAGAGGGATCAGATATGTGGGAAGGAAAATATATAATTTATACAAGTTTTGAATGGTTCAACATGTGGACGTTCATTCATGAGCATGTGCTTGGTGGGACTAACAAGCTTGTTCTTTGTAACCTGTCACTACAGTTTCCGCTTCTGCAAAAATAATAAATTGTTGCTGGGAGTGGGAAATATTTGGAGTTCTTTATAGCGATAGGTTTGATTGCAAGAGGCCTTTGTAAAAGTGGAATATAAAAAAATTACATTAAAAAACATTTTCAGATTTATTTTAATATAAATATAATGCATAATTACTCCATTAATATTTTTATTATGCT
>NW_021471217.1:0-216 GCF_001605985.2 Dendrobium catenatum | reverse complement strand
TTGTCATCACCGAGGCTGTTACAGCTCTCTCAAATTTGAACAATTATTACGTCCTCCGACCGGACGCAGAGGAACGTCCGGTCGGAGGCAAATTCCCGTCAAATACCGAGTTGTACCGAGTAAATACCGAGCAATATCAAATAATAACGAGGAATAACATCATGTGAAGACCCAATACCAAGTTTTTTCGAGCTATCTTGAGCAATACCGAGTTAT
>NW_021471216.1:0-223 GCF_001605985.2 Dendrobium catenatum | reverse complement strand
GTTAGGGTTCGGTACTCGGTACTCGGTATCTGGTACTTGGTACTCGGTACATGGTACTCGGTACTTGGTACATGGTACTCGGTATTGCTTGTCAAAAACTCGGTTTTTTCTTAATTTCTTACGGTTTGTTACATTTTATTATGCAGGGATATACCCCCAAAATTCATTTCAGATGTCGGACATCAAGATTTAGGGAAGTTTGTGATGAATTGGTTGAGAAATT
>NW_021471215.1:0-263 GCF_001605985.2 Dendrobium catenatum | reverse complement strand
AAATTGTGATAACTCCCTTCTAATCTCTTCATAACCTATAAATAGGCCCCTCAGGCCTTTAGAAAACTTGCACCTTCTCTTTCTTTCTCCCTCCGATTCTCTGGCGGCTGAGGCTTCCGCTATTTGCGAGTTGGAATTTTTTCCTACTCGAATAACGCCCCTCCTCGCATGAAAAAACCTACGGGATTTATTCCTCCCCCTCCAGCTTACTGACGGTTGAGGCTTTCGTTATTTGCGAGTTAGAATTTTTTCCTACTCGAATA
>NW_021471214.1:0-431 GCF_001605985.2 Dendrobium catenatum | reverse complement strand
GTTCTTAGACTTCTTTTGATACAGTTTTTAAAGCAGATTTCTAATATAAAAATTTATTGAATTATAATTTTTTATACTATAAAATTATTTTAGAAAGTAAAAGAAAGTCATCCCAGACAAATTATTATGTTTCATTTGGAACTGCTTTCTTATTGCTTTCAAAAGCAAAAAGTTTGAACTTTAAATTATTGTTTTTACTAGAAATCTGCTTTAGAAAGCAGTAAGAAAACTGTCTCAAACGAAGTTTTAGTTTTCTCAAAATTTTATTTTCAAACAAATGAAATCATTAAATTTAAATAATGTACGGCTAGATCCATGACAACTATAAAATTATTGCAATAAAATAGATTTTTTTCCGGGAGCTCTTATCAATACTATAAGTTTAATCACTTTAAAAACATATAGTGTCACCTTTTTTATTGCAACCACAC
>NW_021471213.1:0-305 GCF_001605985.2 Dendrobium catenatum | reverse complement strand
TTTAAAATTCAATTTTTTTAATAATAAAATTTATTTTTATTTAAATATTGAAAATAGTTTACTTTATTTATATTTTGAATAATCTCCTTCAATTAAATCCGTACAGTCGGACATTAGACTGCTCCGAAGACCGGGCTAATATTCTTCTATCGATTCTAAAGAAAGAGAACGACGATTCACTTTCCTAATCAGGTATGGTGTAGGGAGTATACGAATCATCCTAAGGGATGATTAATATCTTCCCTATTTACCTAATTAGACTAATGAGTTGTTAATTCATTCCTATAATCAAATATATAGACGAT
>NW_021471212.1:0-283 GCF_001605985.2 Dendrobium catenatum | reverse complement strand
TATATAAATATATATAATTATTTAGAAAAATAAATAAAAAAAATTTGTTCAAAGCCCTCCGGTCTCTCTCTTTAACAAAACACCGCAAACAGTTCCGCGCACCACGCTTAGGTGATTTGCAGTCTTCCCTCTCGACGGAACCCCATATCCCACCAATCTCCGACGAGAAGAAGAGGACAAGGGGGTTGCCGGCGACGGTCGATCTCATTATCCTCCAAATCGGCTTAAAGGTAACTCCTTAGATCCATTGGGATCGTTCTATTGTCAAATCTTGAACTTTTAT
>NW_021471211.1:0-1293 GCF_001605985.2 Dendrobium catenatum | reverse complement strand
ATTATTCTTTTATAATTTGAAGTGCTTGATGATAAATTGAAGTTATTAAATGAAATTTTTGTTATTGTATATAAATATTGGGAATAAAATTATAAATTGATGTATATGATTTATATTTACTTTTGTTTGACTTATTTATATGTATCATTATTAAAACCTCTAATAGATTAATTAAGTAATCAAATAGACAATTCTTTTGCATTTAGATCTTGGGGCATCATAAAATGGTATTAAAGCAATGGTTAGTGGAGAATTAAATTGTAATTAGAGCCATATGATTTGATTGAATGGTGTCGAAGTTAGATAACATAGATTTCATTAATTGTTTATTTGATTGGTTAATTGCATATGTATGTATATTGAGTTTGTATTCTTAATTGATTATAAAAGGAAATTATATAAATGAAAAAATGGATTCTATTGACTATGATGTACAAAATGAGCTAAGTGTAGTAATGGCTCCATTGACTTCTAATAATTTGTTACAATTTGTTAGTATTGTTGATCAAATTGTAATTGACACTAAAAGTGTACAAAATTAGGGATCAAATAAAGTGATGAAGGTAAGCATATATAGATGTTAAATAAGTTGAAGCCTTCACTATTCAAGTGAGTTGTAGAACCATAGGTAGCATAAGAGTGGTTATTGAGAATGAGAAAATTTTTGATAGTATGCAATATCCTAAGAGTAGGAAAAAAATCACTCATAATATGTTTATTTGAAGTTGAAGTATTGAGATGGTAGACATGACATCGGTAATAGAAAGTCTATGGAAACAAGAATGCAAAGATTTATTAGGTAGAGTTCGTTGTCTTTAGAAACTAGTTCATAGCTCCATCGGCCCAATAATAAATATATGAGGCTTTTGTGAGATTGGAGCAAAAGAAACAGTGATGCAGTATGAAGCAAAAGTTTTTGAATTAGCTGGTTATGCCCCATCATTTATTAACATAGTAGAAGAAAAGTGTTATAGATTTATAAGAGGCATGAATGATAAACTGAGACACCCACTGATACCATTAAAGATTTAAGAATTTTTAGAATTTGTTGGGAGAGCAATGTTAACAGAGAATGATTTAGTTGTATCACTATTTAAATGAGATTTAATTAGAAAGAGGATAGAAGAAGAATTAAGCATAAGCATATTGAAGAATTCTAAGTAAAAGATGAAAGAGATAGATGATCTGATCATTGAGCAGCGCATTAGATTTGGATAACAAGGACAACAGATGGTTTATTCCCCATAATAGAGATAGGGAAAAGGATCGGTATCAAGAAAAAAATAATTTAGA
>NW_021471210.1:0-431 GCF_001605985.2 Dendrobium catenatum | reverse complement strand
AAAACTCATATTCAGTAGCAGGATTGTCAATATCAGCAGATATGGGTTGGGTTAGAGGTCAAATTGAACCTGTCAACACGAATATAGTTATGATGAATAGCTATTTTAATATTTTCAACCAACCACCTCCTCCAGATCAGGGCCCTTCAGAGTGATGATTGTACTTCTTTCATGCTTCTCTCTACCTATGATGAAATGATGTGATGAGATGTTGTGTTATTATTATTTATGTTTTTATATTTTTATGTGATGTAATGTGATGTGTTAGTTTTCATGTTTTTATGTTTTTATGTTAAAAATGTCTTTGTATTAATATCAATCATGCTCAATGTATTACCTTTTACCCTTGATATAAATAAAAATTATTCTGTCTTATTTTAGTGTTTTTTATTTCTTTTCAGAAATGTGTGTTAGCCTATATGATCATCTTT
>NW_021471209.1:0-453 GCF_001605985.2 Dendrobium catenatum | reverse complement strand
TTTGGCCTATAATTAAGTTACACTAATTAGTTATGATGGACACATATTCCTTCCACTAAATTCAAGCACACGTAATTATAAATGGCTAAAAATATGGGCACTATGTACTTTATCACTTCGAAGGTGTCACGAAGGGAAGAAAAAAATTTGTCGAAGAAAATTTTGGTTACATACTTGCATGATGGTGGATAAAAGCAATACAAAATTGCATGACCAGAAGTTACATATCCATTTTCCATGTGAAATTGGAATGGATTCACAACTGATATTTCTTTGATTTTAACTTGGGCTTCAAAGGAAGAGAAAGACTTTACATATCGGGACATGAAATCTCCCCGACTAAGCTCGAGTGGGAAGTCGGGAGGATTAGACTTGCATAAGAGTTCAAAAGGATCCAGTTTGTATGATTTTGATACACAAATGTAAACGAGAAATACAAAAAATGGATGTAAG
>NW_021471208.1:0-507 GCF_001605985.2 Dendrobium catenatum | reverse complement strand
ATTGCAATGGTAGATGAGTCATTCTTATCGATATAGGAGATGTAAGTCCTTTCATTGATGAAGGGGAAAACTCCGAGGACCATTTGTCTATATCGATAATGTGCCCATTCATGAACCACTGGCCACCAGATAAGACACCTTCTAGAGAATCATTAGATTTGAATGAACATAAAAACCATCCCATTCCTAGAGTGGTGAAATGGAATTGATCATATTGAGCCCATTCTCGTTTGAAGTCCCATGCTTCTACATGAGGTGGCACTTCTTTTCCAAACATCTTACAAACCAGAGAATTACCAAGTAACTTTGCATTTTTTATTTGATATTCCTTTATCATTTTAACATTCTTTCCATCTTCAATCAACATGTCTTCTCATTCTTTGAAGTTAAGTTTAATGTATGGTTTTTTTATCCATACATTATGAAGTGAAGTCTTGTTAACTACCTTCTCAGTCAATTGATCTTACATTTGATTTATTGTTTTATCTTTAACATACCCTGAATCTA
>NW_021471207.1:0-323 GCF_001605985.2 Dendrobium catenatum | reverse complement strand
ACATAAACTGAAGAATGCAACAAAACCGAATTTATCAGAGTAACCCGTCCAGCCAACGATAAATTCCTAATGCCCCATGTCAATGTCTTGGCCCGAGCCTGCTGTACCAAAGGAGCAAAGTCCTTTCTTGTGAGTCTTCTCAAAGCAAACTTAAGCCCCAAGTACTCCAGCTCCTCCACCTTCCTGCATCCTGTGATCTTTGCAAGGCGAGATTTTGTAGAAGAGGAGGTCAATTTACTGAATAGTATCGCAGATTTACTTCTATTAACCTTTTGTCCAGTCCACAAACAATAGTCCTCCAAAATAGACGTCACTTTTTTCAC
>NW_021471206.1:0-505 GCF_001605985.2 Dendrobium catenatum | reverse complement strand
TCAACAAACTTACCACTTGGGTCCTTATCCAATGGAATACTAGAAGTCATGGGAGTATTAATTGGTTTAAGTTTATCCATCTCATACTTCTTCAAAATGTCCTTTATGTATTTTGTTTGATTTAAAAAGGTTCCAACATCTAATTGTTTTATGCTAAAATCCAAAAAGTAGGACAACTCTCCCATCAAACTCATCTCAAACTCTTTACTCATTATTTTAGAGAATTCATCATAAAGTTTTTTATTAGAAGATCCAAAAAATATGTCATCCACATAAATCTGAACAATGAGCAAATCATCTCTAACTTTCTTAAGAAAAAGGGTGGTGTCTATCCCCCTTAAAAAACTCCATTTCTAATAAAAATGTGCTAAGCCTCTCATACCAAGCTCTTGGTGCATGCTATAACCTATACAAAGCCTTTTTTAATTTAAAAATAATATTTGGACATTGGGAGCTCTCAAAACCTGTGGGTTATTCTACAAACACATCTTCTTTTATTTCCCCA
>NW_021471205.1:0-283 GCF_001605985.2 Dendrobium catenatum | reverse complement strand
TTGTACTAAAACTCCGTTTTCAGAAGCAATAAAAAAATCTTCCCAAACGAAGCCGTAAACTTAAATATCATAGTGGGTTTTAGAATTATATGTTCATTCATGATAATAGGACTTATGATGCACCATTTAAAGCTTAATGTTCGAATATTTCTTATGAGGTTCAAGTCTGATCAACTCTAATTCTTGTAAGGAGCATCATACTAATTTGGAGCACGTAGGCTTCGTTTGGTACATCCTTCTTTCTGCTTCTTAAAGAAGCTTTTTAGTACAATAATTTTAATTT
>NW_021471204.1:0-275 GCF_001605985.2 Dendrobium catenatum | reverse complement strand
AGGCAGGCGTGCTAAAGTTGAGAAGATGTGGTACTAGATGTAAGAGCCGAGGGTGAGTTGTCGGGAAGAGGATGGAGGCCTCGACCTGAATTTTGAAAGGAGAGAGAGGATCCTTTGGTAATTGACACAATATCAAACTATACTTAAACTATTATCTAGGCAACAATTATCTCGAACTCAAACTATACTTAAACTATTGCAAAAAAATCAATTTATAAAAAAGATCATTTTTATGTTCAAATTAGCTTAAGGAGTATACTTACGAAAAAAATTTA
>NW_021471203.1:0-215 GCF_001605985.2 Dendrobium catenatum | reverse complement strand
CTATTTTATCACCTGAGGCTAGATAGTCTCAAGAGATATAGTTACATAAACAATGAATATTTGTAGGCTATTTAGTAATCGAGTGAGAATGGAATAATCACATGCTTATCATGTGGAAAACTTGATGGTATCATCATGAGTAGAGAATAGGAATTATAGTGACAAATTTTGTCATGAGGAACAATTGATAAAATAAAAGGCCCTATTGCAAAATA
>NW_021471202.1:0-219 GCF_001605985.2 Dendrobium catenatum | reverse complement strand
ATCAATCTCCTTAGCCTTCCCTTCAACCCATTTAGTTTCCTTAATACATAGAATATTTATCTTCTTATGAATCATAATATATATTAATTATATTAATTATCATGTAAGGGAGCCTATATTCTAGATTCATATCCTAGTTTTAGTTTCATGAACAACCTTCTTTGCCCACATCCATCTTTGATGTGGGAACCCTTGCCTATTTAACACTATACATGGGCA
>NW_021471201.1:0-207 GCF_001605985.2 Dendrobium catenatum | reverse complement strand
CATCAGGCCAAGTTCCTCACCATGGGGAGCTCCAGTATCGTTTGTAAAGAAGAAAGATGGAAGCTTCAGAATGTGCATAGATTGCAGGAAATTGAATAAGCTCACTGTTAAGAATAAATATCTATTGCCCAGAATTGATGATCTCTTTGATCAACTGGAAGGAGCTACAATTTTCTCCAAAATTGATTTGAGATCTGGATATCATCA
>NW_021471200.1:0-326 GCF_001605985.2 Dendrobium catenatum | reverse complement strand
GATGCTCTTCCTTAGACCCAAGGTTAGGTATTCCTTACCTTGGTTTCTCTAGTTTCCTCGTCTAATAGGTGTAAGCCTTCCATTAGCATCCTATAGGCTTGAGGTTGAGAGATCACCTCCCTTCCACCCTTAAGATTCTACTTCTATTTGGTCAACGCCATTGTGTGCAGCAGAAGTTCCTTCTACCACACACATTGGGGTCCATTTGTTGACCTCATTTTTATATGAGGTCACTAAGGCCCTTCCAAACTTCAGATCAATCCTAGACCTTAGGGCCTACTCTAGATCTTAAGATCCTTTTCTAGAGCCAGACCTTAGGATCTATT
>NW_021471199.1:0-222 GCF_001605985.2 Dendrobium catenatum | reverse complement strand
TGCGACCTACACATGCAATCTACGAAAAATAAAAGGACAGACACCTAAAGAAAGGATTAGTGAATGATTGGGACTCAACCATTCACTAATCCACTCCCCCATGATTGTTCTTCACACATAAGATCCATGCCTAAAATTTCATACGATAGCCGGTCTCCCAAAGTTAGGATTTAGGTATAAGTAGTTTTAAACAACAACAACAACAACATCAAGCCTTTATCC
>NW_021471198.1:0-224 GCF_001605985.2 Dendrobium catenatum | reverse complement strand
GGATCGACCAGCTTGAAAACAGGGTGGTGCTCAAGATGATTTTCCTCTGATTTGAACTAATCGGTCTGGACGATCGTGAGATCGACCAGGACGATCAAGCCATTTTTCAATCATCCAGCACCCAAAACAGGGCGGTGCCCAGGCCGATCTTCTAAGTTTTGTACTGATCGGCCAGGATGATGTCAATATCGGCCTGGACGATATAGTCGGCAACTTGTAATTAA
>NW_021471197.1:0-222 GCF_001605985.2 Dendrobium catenatum | reverse complement strand
AGGAAACAACATTTACACTTTGAAGCCATACTAAACCAATTTTTGGTGAGATCATCATCAGTGGGTAAATATCTGTGCAAAATTCTTTGAACAAAGACAAACAGTAGAAGGAATGGTCTTACGCCAAATATAATTAAAAATATTAGCAATATTTATTTTAGCTCTAAAAGTATGCCAAGCATCCTTTAAGTGAAAACCACCATCTTTGGAAAAATCGCATAA
>NW_021471196.1:0-382 GCF_001605985.2 Dendrobium catenatum | reverse complement strand
GGACCGGCTGGACCGGTCCAGTGGACCGGTCTAACATAATCCTTCTATCTAAATAAATAGCTACTAATTAAAGCTTCACACAATAAAAACGTATGCCAGAAAATTTGAGTATTTGGAGATTACAGAACTTAAATGCCAATCTTGCTTATATGAAATTCACCATTTGATGTTTAACAGTACCCTTGGACAAGGACTTATTACAAGCACATATCCTGGAGAAGTTTTCTACTCCATAGCACTTTCAATACTCGGACTCATTCTCTTTGCCCTCCTTATTGGCAATATGCAGGTAAGATGGATTATTCTTTTTTAAGGAAAATATGTTTTTACTGTGTACTATGTTTTCAAATGCCAATTGATGTCTGATAAGTGGTCAAGACTA
>NW_021471195.1:0-401 GCF_001605985.2 Dendrobium catenatum | reverse complement strand
CAAATATCGTCTAGGATGATGAGCTTAATGACAGCTTCCTTAATCAGGACACCCTTATTAAGATTTCTATTTTTAACTAATCATCTAGGATAATTTATGAATCATCCCAGACGATGTGAGCAAAAATAGAAAGCTCTAAATCAATTAAAAAAATTCCCCAAAGTGTGTGTGTACAAGGTTACTTAGCATCAGGAACCACATCGTTCACAATAGACTCAAAAAAGGAAAAATTTTACAAACTGACTCATACCTAATCTACCTAATCTTGAGTTGGCTTGAGTTGCACTCGATCTTGTGGACTTGAAATGTTAGTAGGCAAGACAGTCATAAAAAAGACAGGAATATTTACTATCATGAAAATTCATAAAATCAGATTTGCAACAATCTCTCACTTTTTAATG
>NW_021471194.1:0-961 GCF_001605985.2 Dendrobium catenatum | reverse complement strand
TATGGTGAGGCTCTTAAATAATAAAGTTATGGTGCACATAAGATATATAATCTCAACAAAGTCATGAAGAAGATGACCATAAGGCAAGTGGGGCCATGATATGTAACTTAAAGGAGATGATAATTATGGTGCAAGCAAGGTTGTTTTTAAGTCTTGGAGAACATTATTATAGCATAGAAGAGATGATGTATGTTTCATTGGAGTTGGTTGTGTCTTGAGAGCTTATGGTGTTAGCTTTGAAGGAGGAGGTGACTACTAACAAAAGGAAGGATTTGGTGGAAGTCTTGAAGGTGATCATTAGAGCATATGTGAGCTTACAGTATAGGACTTGATGTAATGCTAACTACATTATATGTGAGGTGTTTAGATACATATAGGGACAAATGCAGTTATAAATATAGTCACCGCATAAATATAATGAGGGAAGACATCAACAGATATGTAAATCGGTAATTTTAGGGACAAATTTATACAAAATTTATGAAGTTTATCATAGATTGTATCACATAAAGTGATATGATTCTCCAATAAATAAGAATCAATATGCTCGAGGAAAACATTGCGTATGTACAACTTGGTGTAAATCATATCAAGGTAGCCTTCGTATACGTTGGCTTTCTTGTGAAGAATAAGGGTCTTTTTATATTGTTTTGGAAGTGACATATCTAATAAATATGGAGAAGATGTATAACAAACTTGGATTGTTCCATTATACAACTGATATCAAATCCCTCAATCATAGAGTGTCCTTTGAACATTTATATGTCCTAATGATGTCAGAATAAAGCGATCTTGCGCTCATTGGATTTGTCTCGTTGATCTGCTCTATTCGACTATAAACATATATGTCATATTCTGATATCATTTGGTCATCCAATTGATGTTTTAAAGCTTTCAAGCATGTTTTGATCATTTGATTTGGGTTCATCATGGATTGGACTGAAGTTAGTGTCATTGCGTT
>NW_021471193.1:0-301 GCF_001605985.2 Dendrobium catenatum | reverse complement strand
CTGGAGCTTCTTTCTGATGAAGTGGAAGGAGAGGCAGTTGAGCTTAAACGATTGGCTAGAATTCCGGGAGGGTGACAAAATCCCCTCTCAATTCTGTGATGTGCTGGAGGCCGACATCACGGAGATGGAGGTGCGGAAGGCGGTATTCAGTCTTGGTAACAACCGCTCCCTGGGGTCTGATACTATGTGTGATGTCACTCGTGCCATCATCCATTTTTTTGTACTAATACTATGTGTGAGAGTTGGAAGGAAACTTTGGTGGTTCTCATTCCTAAAACGGTCAACGCCAATCAGCCGGCCA
>NW_021471192.1:0-291 GCF_001605985.2 Dendrobium catenatum | reverse complement strand
GATTTCTGCCGGCATTCGTGGATCCGTCGGGTGGAAGGTTTGTACGCGAGATTTTTTTTGTTTGTTTTTTTTTTGTTATTCTGAGGTTAACAAATGCCCCCCAACAAATGTGGTACGCGTCTGTAGCGAATCACGTTTGTTGTAAGCTGTTTGGCATTGTGGATCTCTAGATATTTCTTCTAGATGTCACAGTAGGGCTTTCTTTTAGTGGATCTCCAAAATTTTACTTGGATGTCACACTAAAACTTTCTTCTATAGACCTCTAATAGTCCCTCTTTATGCCTTTGTAGA
>NW_021471191.1:0-2992 GCF_001605985.2 Dendrobium catenatum | reverse complement strand
AGTTAAGGATTAGATTGGACGAGATATTCAAAAGAAATGACTTATTTCTTCCATTAAAAATAGGAGCAACAAAATCTAAATATGTTAAATATTTACATTTAAAACTTGTAATAGTAGGATTCTCACTAATCCTGTTTTAAGGTAAGCCGTTCGAAGGAATGTAATAGCTTGTAGAATTATTAAAAGGAAGACCACTTTCAAGTTCAAGGACAGATAAAAGTTTTCTTAAGATTTTAACCTTTGAGATGGAACCATCTATGAAAATTATAATATAATCAGCAAAACTGAGATGGGATATAACTGTCCCATGTTCCAAAAAAGCTAGACTAAAAGTATGCTCAAGAGAAAAAATAAGCCCTTTGGGTAAATACTCAGCAGAAATAACAAAAAGCCCAGGGGATATAAAATCCCCTTGTCTTAGACCATGCATAGATTTAATATATAGATTTAATAAATCAATGATATATGGCTTTGATAATAAGCGAGAAACAGAAAATTTCAACAGAATTTGCAGGGAATTTGAGGCTCCAATCATTAAAGCCAATAGAAATAAAACATTATAGAGAAATTTCTATTTCAGGTTATCATAAGCCCTACCAATATCTAGTTTGACTATAAGGTTATGGCCTAGGGGTTTCACATTTAGATTAGCACAAGATCCTGGGCTAGTAAAACTTTATGAGAGATAGATCTACCTTTAATAAATCCAATTTACATAGGGGAGGTGATCTTTGGTGGGTTATGAGAAAGTCTGTTAGCCAAAACTTTAGATAATAATTTGTTAAATACAATGCAAAGGCTGATAAAGTGAAACTCAATCCAAGTTTGAGGTTTAGAAATCCTAGGAATAAGAACAAGAGGTACTAATATACCTCCAAGCTGATTTCTATTTCGAATAAATTTCCTTCATGTTTTGTGGATGAACTAGATCATTTTTAGCCTCATTGAGACAAAAGGGATTGGAAGGAGTTTGGTCAAGTATTTAATTGTTACCAAGTTTTCAAAATGTTACCTTGACTTCTTTGAGGTTATTGAAAAAAATTACCAAATTGACTTTTTTCCACCACCTTAATACTTGTTAAGCCTTTTGAGCTTATCCCCAAGAATGATAAAACTGTGATGTTGAGGAGGGTATAAAGGAAAGTGCTTGTTGGAATAAATAACTTGACAGTAGGTTCTTTAAACCAAATACTTTGGAAACACAGAGGTTAACCATTAAGGCTTTGTTTGGGACGGCTTTTTTATTGCTAAAACGGAGTTTTAATACAAATTTTTTTATTTTTGTACTAAAACTCCATTTTAAAAAGCAATAAAAAAGCCGTCCCAAACGAAGCCTAAATCTCTTATCTTTAGTGGAAAACAGGAGAGAATTGTGATCAGAGGATATCATACTAAAATGCTCTACAGAAGTGAGGGAAAATAAAGTAATTCCATTATTATTAAAAAGAAATGTTTCCGTCCTTGCCAAAGAGAATGAATGTCCCATATGAAAGGATGACCAATGAAGCCCTTGTCCAAAAGCACATGATCAAGAATAAATTCAGCAAAATCTTCCATAAATTTGACCATAGGATTAGGTCCCCTACATCTTTCACTATTAGCAAGAATAATATTGACATCACCAACAACTAACCAATGACCCACACACAATGTTTGGAAAAGGAAGAGAGGTTCTCCCATAGGAGGGCACTTGCCACTCCTCATACAAGCTGCATAAATAAAAGAGCAATTAATATTAAGAGCATAATTATATAAGTAAATATTAAAAACTTGTTCATAATTACCAGAAATCAAAATATTAAAATCATTATTCCAATAAAGGCAGAGACATTGTTACTTTCATTATGAAATCCTAAGATATGATAGGTAGAAATAAGTTTAGTGGAAGAAAGCATAGGTTCATTAAAGGTTAAAGTTTTTTTAACTCTTTTCATAGAAGAAACCTTCCAAACCCCTCTAATATTTCCAAAAAAAAAAAACTCAAATCAGTGCAAAGAATTTGCAAGTGAATGAGCCCTGGTGGTAATAGTAGATTTGGGCATTAACTTTGAGAAATTTCTTTTTCTTTTTGTTGGCAAGTTTGAATCCCTCATTTGTATCTAGTTCATCCCATAATGATCTGTAAGAGAAATATTTGTTAATGGCTAAATCATACATAGGAGTAGATGAGTAAGATAGGACGTCACCCGCTTCCACGTCATTATTATAATCTTCTCCACTAACCTATAGAATACCAAAGTTAAAATTTGAATCATGAAACTAATAGCATTATTTAAAGCGCACAAATTTTGAAGAGAAGATGAAAAAACAATAATCAGGTCCTCCTGCATCAATAATTGAAAAGAGGCAGTGCTGAAAGCCTGAAACTAACACCAGAGATATCAGTAAAAGACACAACTAACATGTACACCTTAATTTGAGAAGTCTCATGGCTGCTTTTAGTACCAACAAATTTTTTTTCCTTTAGAATAAAGGACAATCTTAATTAGAGCAAGCCCCCCACCACTGAAAGAAATTTGAATTCCCTAGTAGATATTTAGTTAAGGATTAGATTGGACGAGATATTCAAAAGAAAGGACTTATTTCTTCCATTAAAAATAGGAGCAACAAAATATAAATATGCTAAATATTTACATTTAAAACTTGTAATAGCAGAATTCTCACTAATCGTGTTTTAAAGTAAGCCATTCGAAGGAATGAAACAGCTTGTAGAATTATTAAAAGGAAGACCACTTTCAAGTTCAAGGACATATAAAAGTTTTCTCAAGATTTTAACCTTTGAGATGGAACCATCAATGAAAATTATAATATAATCAGCAAAACTGAGATGGGATATAACTGTCCCATGTTCCAAAAAGCTAGACTAAAAGTACGCTCAAGAGAAAAAATAAGCCCTTTGGGAACAGAAATAACAAAAAGCCCAGGGGATATAAAATCCCCTTGTCTTAGACCATGTATAGATTTAATAAATCAATGATATATGGCTTTGATA
>NW_021471190.1:0-962 GCF_001605985.2 Dendrobium catenatum | reverse complement strand
TCCAAGATTTTTTGGGGGGTAAATTACCAAAATTCGCTGTTGAAAATTTCATACGAAATTCTACCAAAAATTTTTAATGGTGAACTTCTTATAGTGTCTGTAGTCTTGCCATTCTTGTGATATATTTTGTTTTTATAGTTTTGAGTAGTTATTCCATCAGAATTATGCGGTAAAAATTTTCAATGGCTAAACCGATCACTATAAATGATTTTGGTGGGGCTTTGCCAATTTTGTTATAAAAAAATTGATAGTTTTCTCGAGTGCATACATTTTGTTAATG
Source organism: Dendrobium catenatum (assembly GCF_001605985.2). Lineage (NCBI taxonomy): Eukaryota > Viridiplantae > Streptophyta > Magnoliopsida > Asparagales > Orchidaceae > Dendrobium > Dendrobium catenatum. The sequence goes on along the minus strand of NW_021471190.1, from coordinate 682 downwards.
TCTTAGGTTTCTTTTGAGATATTTTTTTTATTATTTTATAAAATAGTTTTCTAGTACAAAATTTTTTTATTCAAAAAAAAAATTATGCTAAAAAACTGTTTTAGAAAGCAATAAAAAATTGTCTCAAACGAAGTCTGAGTTCCATTAATTGTTATATTAAGGAGTTCTTTCAACTAACTCATGCGACCACTGGAGGACTTGATATTGGAAAAATTATTCTGTGTGGACATTCAACTAGAACGTACCATATCACGTGATATCAAGCGGTACTGAGCACTGATACCGAGAATATTAAGGAGTTCTTTCAACTAACTCATGCGACCACTGGAGGACTTGATATTGGAGAAATTATTCTGTGTGGACATTCAACCAGAACGTACCATATCAAGTGATATCGAGCTGCACCGAGCATTGATACCGAGAAAAAAGTGATGTGGCGCATTCTGGTTGGTCTCCGGACACCGTCCAAGTCCGCATAAAATAATTTTTTTATGATATTGGTCATGGGAAAGGTAGTCCATGATTCATGCAATATTCTCATAAAAGTTATGAAGAGGATGAGATTTGGTGTGAGGCACTACAGGAAAATCACCCAAAACCGGCAGTTTTTTCCGGCGATTTGGGTGAAAAAACTGGCGGTTTTACCGGCGGTTACGGGACCGTCGCTAGTACCGGCAGCTTA
>NW_021471189.1:0-291 GCF_001605985.2 Dendrobium catenatum | reverse complement strand
CCAGTGTTCCATATATCATAGTTGAGGAGAGCAATGGAGGATCATGCAACTAGTTCAGAACTACCAGGGACATTGACATAAGATCTGGAGGTGGTTTTGGAACCACTTGAGCTTAAAGGGGTTCGTCAAGGAAAGGGAGAGTCCAAAGAAGTGTTGATTAAATGGAAGAAGTTACCGGACTATAATACCACTTGGGAACCATACGAGAGGGTGAAGAATCAATTTCCCTCCATCCACCTTGAGGACAAGGTGGCTCTTTGGAAGGGGAGTATTGATAAACCCGTCCAAAGA
>NW_021471188.1:0-227 GCF_001605985.2 Dendrobium catenatum | reverse complement strand
AAACCCCCTCATAAGCTCCCCCTCACAAGTTCCTCCTTCTCTCTCCCTCTCCTCTAGGCTCTCTCAGGGCAAGATAGCAACAATGGATGCTTGTGTTTTAGAAAACATGAGTCTTTTAAATAGATTTTCAAGAACCAACTTTATCATCTATCATCCTGTACGATCAGTATAAAATAAGCTCAATCAGTCTAGATGACTTGGGATGGTTAAAAGATTTTTTGTTCCTA
>NW_021471187.1:0-220 GCF_001605985.2 Dendrobium catenatum | reverse complement strand
AACTCGGGTTGACTTGGTCAACCAAGTTGACCCAAGACATGGGTCTGAGCTCAATGAACTTGGTCTGACCTAAGGATCCCAAAGAAGGTGGTCTTAGGGTCTGGATTGGTCAATTTGACCAGGTCAACCCTTTGACCCAAGGCTCTGACAAATTCGATGTCAACAAGGGGAATGAAGCAAGACAAGAAAAAGAGAAGAGAAGGAGATCAGAGTAAATTAA
>NW_021471186.1:0-306 GCF_001605985.2 Dendrobium catenatum | reverse complement strand
AGTGTGTGAAATGTGTCCTATCATGCCACATGAAAAATATCTAACTCCTGGAATGGGATTTCTTAAGTGGTTTGAGTTATAATGCCTCTTCCTAGGTTTTGGCAATTGATCAAAAGTAGGTATCATCTTAGTTTTCTTACATTCTTCTAAATCATTTTGAATCTCCAAATTAGTGCTTTTTAAAACTTCATTTTCAATCCTCAAATTTTTCTCCATCTCCATAGACTTCTTAAAATCAGATTCAAGTGATGTGTGTGAGACTTTTAATGTATCAAGCTTTTCAACTAACTCACAATGATTTTTATT
>NW_021471185.1:0-306 GCF_001605985.2 Dendrobium catenatum | reverse complement strand
TCCGAGAGAATGAGATTGTAATTGAATAACTTAGCACACACACACACACACCGGGGGAGAGCTTTAAAATTCACAATTTTTAAAACTAATCGTACAGTATGAACAATATTCAAACAGGATGATATGGTCAGTTATTCTCTCGAATGAGCAATGGAACGAATATAGAGGGAAATTTTTTTTTAAGTATAGTTTGTCCATATGATATTTATCTTTCATCCCAGGACAAAGCTCTCTAGATGCGTTCGTTTAGATGATATTTATCGTTCATCCCAGGATGAAGCTCTCTAGATGCATTCATCTAGATGA
>NW_021471184.1:0-280 GCF_001605985.2 Dendrobium catenatum | reverse complement strand
CTGCCCAAAACTCAAAGCCACTCCTAGCAAGGAGAAGATAGAGGAGAAACCAATTGTGAAGAATGGCAAGAAGAAATTCCAAAAAGCTTTCTGGGCGGACTCAACTTCAAACTCGTTAGAGACGGAAAAGGAAGAAGAAGTCACTAATCTGTGCTTAATGGCCGATAATCTTGATCAGTCAGATCAAGAAGAGGCATGTGACTTAACTTATGATGAACTTTTTGAAGTTTTTAAACATATGCTTGATGCATATATGAAGATGAAGAAAATGCATACTAGT
>NW_021471183.1:18388-18828 GCF_001605985.2 Dendrobium catenatum | reverse complement strand
CGGCGGTCCGGGCAGCCTTCGACTCTTCCAGCGAGTTGTCCTCCTTGTCCGCGTCATCCGCGTTGTGCACGACAATGGAGAAGAAGGTTGAGCGTGGGAGAGGAAGGTTGAGAGTTGAAAGTAAAATATATTATTTTATTGTATGGGGAAAAGAGAAAAGCTGAGATAATTAATGAGATTTAATCAAAAGCAAAAGCAAGTTACAGCTTTTCACTTTTCCCAAACAAAACAATAACAGCTGCCAGCGCAGGAAATACCGAAATAGTATATTTTTTCATTTTTTTTGGAGTTGCAGCTTCCCTTTTTGGAATTCCCGCTCAATGGTCATTTGGAATTGCCGCCTAGTCATTTAAGTTTTTTTTTTTTTAATTTAAATAATCAATCGAGCTCGGCTCGCGCCCCCCCCCGCCGAGCTCTCATTGAGCTCGAACTCGAGCTCG
>NW_021471183.1:0-18309 GCF_001605985.2 Dendrobium catenatum | reverse complement strand
ACGAGCTTGTTATCGAGTCGAGTTGGAGCCGGCTCACGAGCCGGCTCGGCTCACTTACACCCCTACCTCCACCTAACAATTGCACCTTCAAATAGGCAGAAGCGCCGCCCTATCGTCATCTTCTATGTCCAACTTCTCCCACCACTGTCTGTCACCTCAAATCTCTTTCAGCTTCCTTACAGCCATCTCCTTCCCAAAAGGCAGTGCTTTCATCTCCGGGTAATCTATAACATGCATCACTTCTAATGAATGGGACACAAATGATACTCCAAACACTCTCAAGCTTCTCAAATCTCTCAAGCAGAGCCTCCTAAAACTTGGGAATACCCATTCTGTTGCCACAACGCTATTCTCTTCCTCACCATTGAGATCAATTTTATTATCAAGATTGACTATTTGCTCCACTTCACTGCAACGGTACGAAGTCAGATCTTCTAAGCCTGGTAATCAGATCACCCACAAGAGGTTTGACAAGTTGTGCCAACCATAAATTGTCAATACAATCAGACTTGACAGCATTTTCGCAGGATAAAATCCTCTCCAAACAATTTCTTTTAGCTCCGGCAAGCTCCTGAGCTCTACTTCCTCAGCCTCGAGAGGGAATACTTATCGTCGTCACCGTCACATACCATCGACACTACCTCTAAGCTCTCGCAAAACTTGATTTTTAGCATATGGATATTGAAACGAATGACTCCATAGCCGCAGCAGTCGTTTCAGTATCCAGATGTAAAAAATTGAATTTTGTGATAGCTTAGAGGTGATGTCGATGGTATGTGACGGTGACGACGATAAGTGTTCCCACTTGAGGTTGGAGGAAGTAGAGCTCAAGAGCTTGCCGTAGCTAAAGGAGATTATTTGGAGAGGAGTTCGTCCTGTCGAAATGCTGCCAAGTTTGATTGTGTTGATGATTTCTGGTTGCAGAACTTGTCAAATGTGTCGTGGGTGATTTGATTATTGAGCTTGGAATATCTCACATTGTACAATTGCAGCGAATGGAGCAAATTGCCGATGTTGATAATGAAATCGGTCTCGATGGTGAGGAGGAGAATGGTGTTGGGGCGGCTGATGGGGCATTCCCAAGTCTTAGGAGACTCTGTTTGAGGGATTTGAGAAGCTTGAGAGTGTTTGGAGTGTCATTCCCTTTCATTGGAAGTGATGTATGTTATGGATTGCCGGAGATGAAAGCATTGCCTTTTGAGAAGGGAATGACTGTAAAAAAGCTAAAAAGATTTGGGGTGACAGACAGTGCTGGGAGAAGTTGGACATGGAAGACGAAGATAGGGCGACACTTCTACCATATTTGAATACATAAGCTAATTTCTTTAGAATGAAATCTTATTTTTTGTAGGATTTATCTGATGTATTTTTTGTTCCATGATGTGTAATTAGCTGAAGGAAAAGTTCCTTCTCCTTCTTCTTATATTTTTAAGATTTTCTATTTTGATTTTGGCATAATGTTGAATGTGAAAATCTTTTCGAGTGTATTTCATTCTGCTTCTTCTACCTTCCAACGCCGTTTTCGTTCTACAATGACACCATGAAACTTGGATATATATCTGCATAACTCATAATATATATGCGTAACACGTTATGTATTATAAGTACTAATCTGTTTTTATAGAATATTTAAGTAAATTAAGATAAACTTACATACATATCACATACAAAATATTTGTCAAATCTCCAAATCAACATACCAAGATAAGGTGCTGAAGAAACTAAGGATCTACAGAGCTTCTTGATTTGGCGAACCAGATAAAAAGCATAGAACGAAGACGAGACAGAGAAAGGAAAATCTTTATTGCATAGCTTATTCATTACAATGCAGTCCTATATATAGATATATGATAGGTAGAGGTACACATGTCAGATAATGATTGGACAACACTAGTCTGGTTTATTTTCTTTATGCTCTAACAGGTGCCTAGTACTAATCTACATAAATCAGAATGGTCATGTATCAATGTTTATTTGGATAATGCAGTATAAGGCTATATCATCGGGGAGGCCATGTATCAATGCTTGCTATTACTCTATATCATCCAAGAGGAAGAGCAAGCATTCATACCTGGCCTCCAGGACAATATGATCATAGACTGTATCGCCAAAGTACCGCACCACTTCCTCCCCGGACTCCGGTTGATTTGCTGACGTTGGCGTGATTTAGTAACACCTCATTCCTTCCGCCATCATCGTGAGAGAATTGGCTCGGTGGAGCATCTTATCTTTATCGTCCAAGCGTTAGGCGGCACCGCCGCCTCCATTGCTACCAATGCCGTCGATCTCGGCCTACTAGTGTACACCTTATCAGTGTATATCGCCACGTACAAACGGTTCATGGCATCACCTCACCTCGTCGGATGACCTTAAAATTTTTTAATTTCTAATACATATAAAATGGCAATTTGAATTATATTTAAATAATTTAGATCAAATTTAATTACGTAAATTTTAGTTAACAACTTTTAAAAAAAATTTCCCCTGAGATGAGACAGCATAGGTAAGTTGGTTCAAGCGACCAACAATAAGGGATAAATTTTATAATTACTTATTATTTTAAATTATATTAATAGTATAATCATTAAAAAAATAAAAATTTCTAAATACATATATATATATAAAATTTAGCGACCCAAGGCTCAGACCCAATGCACTGGTGAATGAAGAATTCAGAATCAATGTAGTATAGAGACTCAAATGGTACAGTGTCATTTTATGGCGGCACTCCGCCAAAATGAGTTGCAAAGCTTCAAGTATTCTTTCACTTCTTATGCAGTCCTATCGATGTTTGAATCAACGATATCTAGAGGAAGAAGAGAGGCATGTTTTGGAGGTTTTTTTTTACTGGATGGAGAGAGAGAGAGAGAGAAGGCAGAAAGGTTGTGCAGAAAGGGCAGCACTGGTAACATGGGCAGGCTTGCCGACCTTATTAGTAGCGATGCTTGGATCACTGCTTGTAGAAATAGCGGGGGGAAGAGCCCGGAGAATAGCGGTTTAAGTCGGATTAACTTAACTACGAACCGGTTATCAGTCATTGATCCACATAGTTGAACCGGGTTTAAATCATAATTTGAACCGGAGTTAAACAAAGACCAAGCCTCGGCTCGAGCGAAAGAGCTGAGGCTTACCGGTTGTGGCTCCGAATAGGATTCTTACGCGTCTAATCATGATTAGACTGAGTTGGCCCTAGTATTAAAACTAACTCGATGCGGTTGAGAGGAATATTAGGATCGCCTGATCGTTCTTTCACAATCCAGTAAAAAATTAAAACCTCCAAAACATGCCTCTCTCTTCTTTCTCTATTCCTCTAGATATCGTTGATTCAAACATCGATAGGACTGCATAAGAAGTGAAAGAACACTTGAAGCTTTGCAGCTCATTTTGGCGGAGCATAGCCTCTAAGATCTCATCTTAGAATACTTGGTCTAAATTTGGTTGAACCAAATGCAATTAACTTTTATAGTGACCCTAATTATCTTAAGTTTAAATAACGTGTATTAAGAAGAAAATCAAGTAATATATATTAATATTTATAATTTTGACATTTTGAGTAAATAAAATTCACATAGAGCTTTCTATCGCTTATTTATTTCTAATTTGAAGGCTTTATTAATTTTATATTCATTAAAATTATTTTATTAAAATAAAAAACAAACTATTAATCGATAAACAAACAAAGCTAAAATTATAACGAATAACTGAACCGATGATTTAACCAAACCAATCTAGCCAAGTAAGATAGGTTAGATCTATTTTTTTTTTAGTTTTTATATAAATAATAGAATTTGGAGAAATTTTAAATTGGAGCAGAGTGATTGTTTGAATTAGAATTAGGAGCGTGGAAAAAAAAAAACAGAGCAAATTAATAGGTTAATTTGGCCCATTATGTCAAAAAATATATAAAAATCTTGATAGTAATTTAGCGCCGCAGTGCTCAGATCCAATGCACTGCTGCATGTAGAATATAGACTCAAATGGCACAGTGTCATATTCTAGCCCGGCTCTGCTCTCTTGCATAGCACTGCAACGTTACAAAGCACAACACTAAAGCGCTTTAGTTCAAATAGAAATTCAAAATTTTATTTTAAAAATACTTTCTCATAATTTGGGTTGTTACAATCTTTCTATCTATGAAAAATGTTGTCATTTTTTGCAAATGACAATAAATCAAAGTTCATGTTAAAATCATTTCAAATTTACCTCAAAATTGAACTTGTAAATTGTAAAATAATACAAAAATCATACCAGTCACATATTCAGGCAGTTCAGGTACCTCCTTTGAAGTTACATCAACGGGATAAAACTGTGAGATCCTTAGGTCAAATAAGACAATATCTTGATAGTTAAGAGTTTGTACTGTTTAGGCGTACTTTGTATTAAAAACTTGGTGCTATATTTATAGATACAAAATAATGAAGAAAAAGGAAGGCGAATTGACACCCATCATGAATATCAATTTAATACACAGGCTCAAAGAAAAGGAAAGTGAATTGACATCCATCATGAATGTCAATTTAATACATAGGCTCAAATAAATGAATGTGAATTAACACCCATAATGAATGTCAATTTAATACATAGGTTAAATGAAACAAAAAATAATGAAATAATTAATTTATTTAATTTGTCCAATACATTAAAAGAAAATCACCGATTACCGATGGAATTTTTTTGGCGGATTTCCAGCGGTCAATTTTTCGCCTTTCGACGGAATACAATGAGATTGATTTTAAGGCGGAATTTTTTGACCTCAATTAATCCATCGGTATTTTCTAGCAGATTTTCTAGTAGCTTTCCGGTAGATTTTAAGTAATTTATGAAAAAAATCATATATTCGTAATTTAATTAATCAATATTTTATAATTTATTTAAATAAATTATTAATTTTAAAATTTTATTTAAATTAATTGTTAAGTTAATAAATTAATCTAAATAACTGTTAATTCAATAACTTATTTAATTAATTATTAAGTTTAATATTTTATTTTGGTTGGAAGATTTTCCTATAATTATAGAAGAAATAGTAGAGGCCACATCATTTAATCTATTCTGAATTAAAAAAATAATATATACCTTAGAGATCCAAACTCTTGCTCATTATCAGAATCAATCTACTCAATCGGGTCCTTTCCATTTTCTAAAATATTTTAAATAATAAAATGAGTAAAAAAACTCAGTAGAAAAACCTTTCTCCTAAATAAAATTTAATCCACAACTTATAATTAAATACCCCCAAATGAATAATAGCTAAATGAATTGAATACGTTCGTTGCTGGTGGTGGGAATGCATAATTCCACCTTCATCAATATAATCAGAAAATGCAATAGAAGGAAGACCTGCGGTGGACCAAGGAAATTAATTTTTTTTTAATATAATTGTAGATCAATCAATTTTATAAATGAAGTAACGAGTACAATTTTATGTACCATAGCAAAATTTGGTTTGATTGATTGATTAGATTAGTACTAGGCAGCTCATATTAGTATTTTGATTTGAGAAAATTATTACTGCACCGGGGTCCGGGTGACGTTCATTTCTATATAAACCCCTTCCTTCCCTTCCTCACTCCTCACTACTTTGAACCCAACCCTCACCCTCAACTCCATTTTCCTCACCTCTCTTCCTATGATTTTGATAATCAAATGTAGTCTTTCTTATGTTGTTTTAGTTTGCCTCTCCTCGACGGTTTCTCACATCAAATGCTCCACAGAGCATTGATAGTTGGACTCCCGGACGACACAGCCTTAGACTTCATCGCCAGAGTACCGCTCTGCTTCCTCCCCGGCCTCCAGCTGATCAACCGGCATTGGTATGATTTAGTAACAGCTCGATTCTTCCACCATCACTGTGAGAGAATTGGCTCGACAGAGCATCTTATCTTTACCGTCCAAGTCCGAGGAAGCACTGCCGCCTCCATCGCTACCAAAGCCACTGATCTCCACATGTCGGTTTACGCCTTATCTATCTATATCGCCCGTCGATTTATGCAAAGAGCAAATTTAGTTATAATTCATTTATGGTAATTGATATTAATTGCATGCCACCTAATTTATCCATATGCTCATGGATGTCAACTAACTAATCAACCAACATCAATTTAAGGGGACATAGCAATGAATGCAATTAATATCAATTACCCTAATTGAACTATAGATAAATTTTCTCTTTTGCATGCCACCTAATTAATCTTGCCATATGCTCATGGATGTTAGCTAACTAATCCATGTGCAGTGAATTAACTTCTCAATGGCATTCTCTAAACCCTAAATTCTAAATTCTAAACCCTAAACACTAAACCTTATGTTGAAGATACTCTCTAGAAGCTAAGCTGGGAGAGATGAGCTAATAATGGAATTGGAGCTTTGAGCTTATGATGTATATTCTGTTGTATATAAAACACAAAAAGCATACAATAATATGGATATCATATAAACTAAAACAAGAATTTCATCATAGATGACCTAATAATGGAATTCAAAATAAGACATATGCAACTGTGGGTAATAATACTGTATATGCATGTCTTCATCTTTCTCTCAAGTCTCTTTTTCTCTTGTACTTGTGCTTCCTACTAAGCTATCTTGGCGATGTGCATCAACGTCCAGTTCGATGTACTCAAATTTCTCGACATACGGACAAACTTGTCCCGGCAAATTGGATATCTCTGGGATCCCGCACCCAGAATTTTTAAGTTCACCGAAGCCATGATCCATCTCCAATCCAAGGTTCAGGACATGAATAATAGAATCCGCTCTGCCGAGTGGCACGGCCAAACGGTGACCTATGAAGTCCTAGATTGGTTAAGAAAGAACGCCACCATTACGAAAAAGGTCTCCAAAATCAAAAATGACTATGAAAATAACACCTTTCGTTGGTCCATAAATCACCGCGCGGTGCAAAGTCTCGCTGAAGTCAACACGTTGGTTAAATACTCCAAATTTGGCATCGTTGCCCCCAAGCTGCTACCAAACTTTTCTTCAAGACGACGGAGTCTTTAACCAACGCGCTGACTTCAGCGAGGCTTTGCACCGCGCAATGGTTTATGGACCAACGAAAGGTGCCATTTTTATAGTCAGTTTGGATTTTGGAGACCTTTTCGGTAATCGCGACGATCTTTCTTAACCAATCTCGGATTTCATAGTTCACCGTTTGGCCGTGCCGCCCGGCAGAGCGAATTTAGTTATTCATGTCCTCAACCTTGCATTGGAGATGGATCATGGCTTCGGTGAGCTAAAAAATTATGGGTGCGGGATCCCGGAGATATCCAATTTGCCGAGTCAGGTATGTCCGTATTTCGTGAAATTTGAGTACAACAAACTGGACGTTGATGCACATCGCCATGCTAGCTTAGTAGGAAACATAAGTGCAAGGAAAAAAGAGACTTGAGAGAAAGATGAAGACGGGTAATGCAATATATTGATTCAAAATAAGATGCAAGTGCGGATAATAATATAATATGTCTGATGTGGACACATGCTATCTTAAGTACTCATCATGCTCATCTTATTTGCACATGCATATACTGCATTATTACCCAAAATTGCATGTCTTATTTTGAATTACATTATGAGGTCATCTCTGTGAATCCGACTGGCTCAGTACTCAAGAAGAAGAAGAAGATGTGAAAACAGAGGAAGAGAAGAAATGAAACATGAAAGTAGAAATGTTTATTATCCCAGTTAGTGTCTGAATAATACATAAGTAGCTATATATAGATAAAAGAAACATACAATATAACTAGAGAAAACTTGACATAACCGGAACCTACAATACAATTATGAATGACCCCCTCAGATTAATCATTCATAGGATGAATGGTTAATTTGTTTTGAATATTTGTAAATCGAGTAGGAGATAAGAACTTTGTTAGAAAATCTGCAATTTAATCAGTTGAGCTGAGATGAATAATGGAGATGGCGCCTGAATTTAGATGTTCCCGAATGAAATAATAGTCGATCTTGGTGTGCTTGGTTCGAGCGTGAAAAATGAGATTGTGCGCAAGAGTTATTGTGGAAGTGTTATCACAATGAATTGTAGTTGAAGATTGTTGAGGAAATTGAAGCTCGATGGTGAGACGACGAAGCCAAAGAACATCAAACGTAGCAGAGGCTAGAGAGCGATATTCTGCTTCAGTAGAAGATCGAGCAACAGTTACTTGTTTCTTTACAGACCAAGAAATAATATTTGGTCCAAGAAAGGTACAAAATCTAGAAATTAATTTTTGGTCATTGGAGTCTGCAGCCCAATCCGCGTCCACATAGGTGCGAAGTGTTAAATCACCTTGAGTAATCGGAGTTCTATTACATCGCAACCTAGCGAGCAAATGGATGTGGAGGAGTTTGAAGATCCATTCATCCCGTCAATCTTGAAGTGTTTAGTCGCGAATCTTAAGATGATTGTCTCGATTCAGCTAGCCACTGACAACTATTATGTGTGGAAAGCTCAAATAATAAAAATATTTTGGGCAAATCGCTTCGAAAAGTTTCTTGATCCCAGTTTCTCCTGTCCTTCATCCATTCTTTCTCAACCTGATGGAAGCTCCCTAATCCTCTTTTCAACCAATGGATTCTAACGAACAAAAACCTAGCCGCAACCCTATGTTCCACTATTTCACCCTCAATCCTTCCCTACGTTGTCAATCTTGATTCGACAGTTGCGATTTGGTTTACTCTAGAAACTCGTTTTCAATCTACGAATAGATCAACAGTCACCCAGCTCCACAACGTTTCTCTCAAGAATCAAACTATAACCCAATATCTGTCCGAAATCAATTCTTTAGTTGATCAGATATCTGCCTCTGGTTCTGTCATTGATACCGAAGATGTAATAAAAAAGAATATGTTTTTTGTCATCAGGCAATGCTTTTGCGGTCGTTATGATAGGTAGCTAAACCTCCAAATCAACATATAAGGATAAGTTGTGTAATACTAATCTACATAAATCAATCAAATCCAATTTTGCAGTTGTACACAAAATTGTACTCATTACTTCGTTTATAAGTTTTATTGATCAACAATTTAAGTAAAAATATTATTTTTTGCATTATTTGGATTTAATACAGGAATGTACACAACTTTACACTTGTACTTTATTGAGACATTTAATTCAATCTCTAATCTTGTTTGAATCAATATTAGGAGCGTGGAAAGAAATTAAAATTAAAAACGCCCATTATGTTGAATTAATAATTCAGCCCAATCTATATCATTGCCACCCCGTCCATTAATCATATATTATTATAATAAAAAATATAAAAAAAATATTGTTAGTACCTTAGCGCATATTACTAAGATCAAGTGCCGCTCCGTTGTATGCAGAATTCAGAATCAATGTAGAATAGAGACTCAAATGGCACAGTGTCATTTTCTTGCCCCACTCTGTTATCTTGCATAGCTCCGCAACGCTACCAAGAATAGAGACCCCAAGCCCTAATTTAAATAGAAATTCAAAATTTTATTTTAAAAATACTTTTTTCATAATTTGGGTTGTTACAATATTTCTATCTATGAAAAAAGTCGTCATCAACATTTCTATATCAATCTAAAAGAGAAGAAACACTCTAAAAAATTCTTAAAGAAAGTTTTCAAAATCATATCGATGAATCGGTTTGCAAATAATATAAAATCAAAGATCACGAGTTAAAATAATCTCAAATTTACTTAAAAAAATGAACTTGTAAATTATAAAATAATACAAAAATCATACCGGTCACATCATCAGCTAGTTCAAGTACCTCATTGAAAATTACACAAACATGTATGTAAAAAGATAATTTGATGGAAAAGAATTATTCTCCTTATTTTTGTATTAGAAACTTGGTGCAATATTTATAGATACAAAATAATATAAAAAAAGAATGTCAATTAACACCCTTGAATATCAATTTATTACATAGACTAAAAGAAAGGAAAGTGAATTGAGACCCGTCATGAATATCAATTTAATACATAGATTAAAAAAAGAAAGTAAATTAACACCCGTCATGAATGTCAATTTAATACATAGGCTCAAAGAAAGGAATGTGAATTAACACCCATCATGAATGTCAATTTAATACATAGGCTAATTGAAACCAAAAAATAAGGAAATAATTAATTTATTTAATTTGTTTAATACACTACAAAAAAATCACTCATTACAAACAGAATTTTCTGACAGATTTCCAACAATCAATTTTCTGACGATTTTTAGACGGAATGCAATGATTCAACTTTTATGGCGGAATTTTTCGACCTCGATAAATCCGCCTGTATTTTCTTGCAGATTTTCCGTCGGGTTTCAGTGAATTGTAAATAATTTCTGAAAAAAATCATCTATTCATAATTTAATTAATCAATCATTTTATAATTTGTTTTAATTAGTTATTATTTTAATAAATTAGTCTAATTAATTATTAATTTAATAACTTATTTAATTAATTATTAAGTTTAATATATTATTTTGGTTGAAGGATTTTCCTATAGTGATAGAAGAAATAGTAGAGGCCACATCATTTAATCTACTTTTGATGTAAGATAAAGTTTAGCTGAGTAGGTCCCATACCTCATGCGATGGTTGGGGATATATAAGGATTTAATTATTGTGTGCTGGAAGATTCATGGAAGAAAAAAAGTTCGAGAGTTTAACATCTTAATATCATACAAATAAGAAGGGGGTGCAAGAATTATAATGGGCACATAGAAAAGGTAAAAATTATGGGCATGGCCTATTCAAAATTATTCCATTGGTATTGATATTTGATTACAAGTAAAGTCTTTTCTTCGGGGAAAGTATTGATACACAATAAAGTGCACATTAGTTGGTTGAAGTTGGAAGAACCATTTGACAGAAATCTAAGTGCTGAAGTTAGACGACAGAATTGATACTGAAGACGTGCATTGATATTATAAGACGACTCGTGTTGACACAATTAGCGGTGATAGGTGATGAAGTTAGTATGGATAGATTGTAGGTCAGTGATGTAACACCCTCTAATCTAGAGAAAAATTTAACTTACTTTATCTATAAGCTTCTAAACCCTTGAAGATATTCTTACCTCCTAGAGCCATCTAATCATCCAATAAATAAAATAAAATAATAGTTCATTATATATTAATCTCAACAAAATTCCTAAATAAATTCTATATTAAAAAATATATATATACCTGATACGGCATCACAAAATCATCTTGATCGGGCACGAATCTCGAGGCAAAAGCTAGTTGGATACTTCAAAAATTAATTTCGGGAGCATATGAACTCCGATTTCAGCGAGCTTACAGTCAAACTGAGCGTCTCGGAAATACGAACCCAACGACATGAAGATCAACCCAATCCAAGCCCAAATGAGTTCGAATCAAGGGTTCAAAGCGCTGTTGGAAGGTTCAAACCGCAATTTGAGCTACCAAACGGTCTCCGATTTTGATGAGATTATACTCAAATCGAACGGCTCGACGAGACGAATCTAACGAGCCCAAGATCATTGAATTCCAACATTATTAAGGCCTTCAAATGACCAACGAACGGTGTATGATCAAAGGATTCAATATCGGCCGTCCATTCAAACCACTCCCAATTCGCCCTTGATCTCACGCCTATTTACGGGCTATGTCACTCCAGAAAAACTATAAATAGAGCCCTCATTCTACACCAAAGGGACAAAAGTGAAGAGAGAGAAGAAGAAGAGAAGGAGAAGGAGAAAGGGGAATAGGAGATTCCTCACCTCCTCGACCAGCGCCGCTGGAGCTCTTCCTGCCGCCTGAAGACGCCGGAACTCTGCCGGATTTTCAGGAAACGCCAGGAATTCGCATAATTTTGTAAATTTCGTGGAAGGAACAAATTGTACTTGGATTATCCCCAACTTGTGGGACGAAATCCGCCATTTGTAATTTACAAAAACACTAGTGGAACTTTGCAACTGGGCGAAGCCCATTGGTTTTTTCCCTTTTTGGGTTTTCTACGTAAAAACCTTGGTGTTCACTTTCTCTTTTTTGTTTGTGTGTGGAATACTCGTGCAACGCTAGGACGCGAATTTACAAACTCTACCGCCGCGTATATTCTCGCACGCAACAATACCATATATACAAACCCAAACTCTTGCTCACTATCAGAATCAACCAACTTGATCGGGTCCTTTCCATTTTCTAAAATATTTTAAATAATAATATGAGCAAAAATAACTCAGTAGACAAACCTTTATCCTTAATAAAATTTAATCCACAACATATAATTAAAATACCCCAATTGAATTATAGCTAAATGAATTAAATACCTACGTTGCTGGTGGTTGCTCCTAAATATGAATGAAAAAATCTCAATAAATCCCAAATAATGCAAAAAAATAATATTTTTAATATAATTGTAGATCAATCAAATTTATAAATGAAGTAATGAGTACAATTTTGTGTACCATTGCAAAATTTGATTTGATTGATTGATTAGATTAGTACTAGGCAGCTCATATTAGTATTTTGATTTGGGAAAATTAATACTTCCGGCGTCCGGATTAGTCCAGACACACCATGTCACCCGGATCCCGGTGCATCCGGGTGGATTTTCGTGTCGTGTTAAATATTGACACACGTCGGGTCAACCGAACTCGACCCATTTTTCAAATGGGTCCAATCCAGGAACCCGAACCCGACCCATTTTGGAAACGGGTCGGGTCTAACCCAAAAATTCCGGTTCGGATAGGATTTTAGTGTCGTGTCAAATATTAACACCCCTATATGAAGTAATATTTGATGTGTGCAAGTTTGACTACGACTGGAGTGGACGAAGGAAAACGCTAATTACATAGGACGGACCAAAAAAACATCAGATAAATCCTACAAATAAATAATGAGATTTCTAAGAACTACAAACACCGATATAACCACTTTCCAATAAGATTAAATGCTCAATCATAACAAAATTTAGAAACTTTGTAATTATAACGACCTCAAAAGCTCTGCACACACATAAGTATTTATGATTTTATTTTGAGCTATGTATGTTATATTGTACTAAAGATGTTCTGAGTTTTCAAGTTTCCTATAAATCATATCCATGAAGGTGAAATTATGCATTCCCACCACCAACAGTGTATTCAATTCATTTAGATATAATTCATTTGGGGTAATTGATATTAATTGCATTCAATTCATCGCTATCTCCCCTCAAATTGATTTTTTTTTAACGAAAATTAAATACATTAAATAAGAAGGGATACAACCAAAGACCCCACAGGGCCACGTCAATAGATTACAAATTATAAATAAAAAGCAAGGAAAATAAAGTGAGGGGAGAGTCAAAATAGCAAACTCGGACTCAGACCAGCACTGGGTTGCTAGGGAGGGGCCATCCATGGAAGAAAAATAAAGCGAAAAGCTGTCAAAACCGAGCCACCCAGGTTGCCAACCAGCCCCGACCATCCACGATGCACGCAGCAAAGTTGCTTTCTCATCGTCCATAGCGAAACTGATTGAAAAGGGCAACAAAATGCCCACAACCTCCAAAACAACAACCAATATCAACAGGGGAAAAACCAACCATCAAAGTAGCCAACAATTGCAACCCAAAGAGATAAAATGATACCAACCCAAAGAACCACATTATTTTCTGCCATGACGACCCCTACCCCTACTCCTACCACGAGAGGTAACATGCTTAACAGGAGGAACAATCTGTAACGCAAAATCAGATCCAAGTCCATCATCACCACTAGAAATGTCCGACCCCTCCAACCAATCAATTTGCTCACGACAAGAACCATTCATGGAAGACTTGAAACGACATTTTAATTCTTCATAAGAAATAAGAGAAATCGGGACATCAGTAAAAGGTTCACTAGACGACAACTGAGGGGCTATAGGAGCCGAAACATCCCCCAAACCCAACTGCAAAGGAGAGACACAAGAAGTTTCGACCGCAACAATAGGAGAAGACACCTCACAAGCAACAACCAAAGATTCAATAGATTCCACAGACCAGATCTCCCCTCAAATTGATGTTGGTTAATTAGTTAGGTGACATCCATGAGCATATTGATAGATTAGGTGGCAAGCAATTAATATCAATTACCCTAAATGAATTGTAGCTAAATTCGCTCTTTGCATAAACCAACGAGCGTATAGATGGATAAGACATAAACCGGGGGGCGCGCGGAGATAGATGGCACTGGCAATAATGGAGGCGGTGGTGCTGCCTAGGGCTTGGACGATAAAGATAAGTGATTCGTCGAGCCAATTCTCTCATGTGAAGGTGGAAGGATGGAGCTGTTCCTAAATCGCGCCAATGCCGGCAGATTAGCCGGAGGCCTCAAACGGAGAGAAATTGAGCCCTCAGATGGAGACGAAAAGGGGAGGACCGGTCTAAACGTGCCGGAGACGGGGTTCTTGTGTGAGTCGAGGTCGCCGACGACTGATAGGAAGAGGCGGTGCAATTTGTTCTTTCAAATTCTCCCTCTTTTATAAAGGTAACAGTTATTTTGAAGCATGAAGAAGTTCGTGGCCATAAGGGATGATGTGTAGAATAGCGTGTTACTTTTCCTTATGATTAGATGAGCTACAGGTGGATAACGCGCTTCGTGGCACTATCCTGGTTTAATCCATTTTTTTCCTTAGGTTATGATTTTTCTTTTCCTTAGGATTAAATGTGCTAGTGGAGGATAATGTCCTTCGTGGCACCATCCTAGTTTTAATCTAGTTGTTTTTTTCCTTTTAAGATTCTTTCTTTCCTTAGGATTAGACGTGTTAGTGGGTGACAATGCCCTTTGTGGCACCATCCTAGTTTAATCAAATATTCTTTTTATTTAGGTTAGGATTCTTCCTTTTCGTAGGATTAGACTTGCTAGTCGTGTATAAACCTTTTCATGGAAGCATACTAGTTTAATCCAATTTTCTTTTCATTTAGGTTAGGGTTCTTCCATTCATTTGTATTAGAAGTGTTAGTGGTGGATAATGTCTTTCGTGGCACCAATCTTATAACTGCAATTAACTTGAGGGACTAGATCTTATATCATGGCAACGCAATTGATTAAAGCTCTTATTCTTCTTCTTTTTTTCTTTAACTTGATGCATTGTTCTCTGGTTATATTTATGATGATGCGTATTAATATTAATATATCAAGACGCCACCGCATTCTATAGTCCATTAGTTCCCTTAGTGGCTGCCCCATTAAGAATCATTTCATTTGCTTGCAAGAATCCACACTTACGGCTATCATCTGATACACAACTCATATTGGTTTGTTGGTTGAGAGCTTAGGCTTTCAACTAAGAGGTCTATACCCTCAATCTATCTCCTTCTATTGTTTGTTTGCTCTGTTTTCTGAATGAAAACCTAAAGACACGATGGAACTTGAATATACATTTGTATTTTATATATACTAGTATAAATGCACATGCATATTGTGCACTGTGCACGTTGCTAGAATTTTAAAAATAAATACAAATATGATTGTGCGAAGGACGATTCGTAGGGAACTTTCCGACCAGGGAAAACTCAAAAGAAGCAGCTAAAAATTCAATTTCCAACTCAGAAATCCACAAAGAAGGCATGCCTCTAAAAGAAGAAACCTTAAGATCAGGAAAACACGCAGAACCAGAAGAAGAACCAGAAAGCGCTTCTTTAAAAGACAGAGGCGAAGCAACTGGTAAAAAACCAGGATCTCGGAGACGAGAAGAAGCCATCAAAACGAAAAACCACAAACAAAAGGGAAGAAATTACTTTCCAGCCAGACGGAAGCCGAGCAGAAACAACGCCGGAGGCGCCGACATGAGGTTTTAGGGCTAAATTCACAATCATATGACCACAAACAAAAGGGAAGAAATTACTTTCCAGCCAGACGGAAGCCGAGCAGAAACAACGCCGGAGGCGTCGACAGGAGGTTTTAGGGCTAAATTCACAATCATATGATTGTGTAGGACTTTTTTTATCTTCGATCTAGTTTATTGCACAAGCATTAAATGTACGTGAATATAATTTTTTAAAAATTAATATTATAAATTTTAGTATAATTTTTATTTAATTAAATGAATATATAAATTCATTGATATTACTCACATGATTTTTTCATTAATGAATTATTAATTTCTGGCTCATTTGTAATTTAATGTATACTATTTTAATGTAATAATTTGATTCATAAAATTGTTGTAAATATCTATACAATAAAAAGATCATGTATGATGTTAAAGACTTAAAGTATAAATTACTTTTTTACATATAACAAAGAAATTTATGAAAAACAATTTTTACAAGATAAAATAATATATTTTGGCATCATAAAACCGATCATTTAAAATGTAAAAAAAAATAAGTCCTCGTGATTTTCTAATATCTACCCTATAGCAGAATTAACATAAAACAGTAAATTTTCTTTCTAAAGTATAAATTACCTTTTACATATAACAAAGAAATAATTTCTTCTTGATATTTTCCTTTAATAAGTAAAGAAAACATAACAGGATAAACTCCTTTCCAAACAATCTCCTTTCTAAACAATATCCTTTAGCTCTCTCAAGCTCCTGAGCTATACTTCCTTAGCCTTGAGAGGGAATACTTATCGTCGCCACCGTCACATACCATCGACACCACCTTTAAGCTCTTGCAAAACTCGATTTTTAGCATTTGGATACTTAAACGAATGATCCAGCTCCCTAGCTGCAAAGTCGAGAACTTGACAGACTTATCGTGTCGATGGTGCAGCTAACATAAACGAATGTTGTACCTTCATAGCCGCAACAATCATTTCAGTATCCATATGCTAAAAATCAAGTTTTGCTATAGCTTAGAGGTGATGTTGATGGTATGCGACGGTCGCGGCGATAAGTTTTCCCACTCGAGGCTGGAGGAAGTAGAGCTCAGGAGCTTGCCAAAGCTAAAGGAGATTGTTTGGAGAGGAGTTTGTCTTGCGGAGATGCTACCAAATCTGACTCTGCTAACGATTTTTGGTTGCCACAACTTGTCAAACCTCTCATGGGTGTTCCGATTACCGATCTTAGAAGATCTCACTTCGTATCGTTGCAGCGAAATGGAGAAATAGTCGATCTTGGTAATGAAATTGATATTGGTGATGAGGAGGAGAATGGCGTTGGGGTGGCCGGTTGGGCATTCCCACGTCTTAGGAGACTTTGCTTGAGAGATTTGAGAAGCTTGAGAGTATTTGGAGTGTCATTTGTATTCCCTTTCATTGAAAGTGATGCATGTTATGGATTGCCCACAAATGAAAGCGCTGCCTTTTCAGAAGGAGATAGTTATGTATTCTCCTTAATTTTGTATTATAAACTAGGTACAAAATTTATAGATACAAAATAATGAAGAAAAGAAAAGTGAATTAACTCGTATCATAAATATTAATTTAATACATAGACTAAAGAAAGGAAAGTAAATTAACACTAATCATGAATGTAAATTTAATACATAGGCTTAAAGAAAGGAATGTGTATTAACAAACATAATGAATGTCAATTTAATACATTGGCTATGAAACCAAAAATTAAGAAATAATTCATTTATTTGATTTATCCAATATAAGAAATAGTAGAGGCCAAATCATTTAATCTACTTTCGATGTAAGATAGCCTGATAGTTTAGCTGAGTATGTCACTGACCTCATGGGATGATTGAGGATGTAAAATATTTTATATAAGTAAAATTAATGATTTTAAAATTCAATATGTGCAGCTTTTAATCATAATATTTTGATATAAATTTTTTCAAAGTACTTTTAGTTTTAGAGCAAATCACGCTTGCAAATTATTGTGTGTTGGAACATTCATAGAAGTAAAGAAATAGAGAGTTTAACATTTTAATATTATACAAATTATAAGGGGTGCAAGAATTTTAATGGACACTAGAGTTATTATGTGAAAACACATAGAAAAGTTAAAAAATCATTTCAAATTTACCTCAATTGAACTTGTAAATTATAAAATAATATAAAAATCATATCAATCACATCTTCAGGAAGTTCAAGTACTCCTTGGAAGTTACACAAACATGATAAAACTGTGATATTCTTAGGCCAAAGCGGATAATAGTTAAGAGTTTGAGCTATTATATATTATTATGCATTCTTTAGAGTAAATGAACAACGATGTGTTTCATTTTGAATTAAAAAAGCCAATATATATAAGAAAAGAGCAAATTTGTTGGTTCCAAGCATGGGGTGCTTATTTAAGACCAAGCATGTATAGAGAAAGATAATTTGATGGAAAAGAATTATTCTCCTTAATTTTGTATTAAAAACTTGGTGCAATATTTATAGATACAAAATAATGAAGAAAAAGGAAGGTGAATTAACACCCATCATGAATATTAATTTAATAAAAAGGCTCAAAAAA
>NW_021471182.1:0-210 GCF_001605985.2 Dendrobium catenatum | reverse complement strand
GAACATTGAACACTGAACAACATTTTCATGCACATTTTGTAACATAAATTACTTCATTAAAGAATAGTTAGCATATATCTTTACAAATCTCTTGAGCCACTTTGATTCTTCAATCTTTAGAACAAGTAGGTTATTCTAAATATTATCACACAAAATTGAAAAATCACTAATGAGAGTATTAATTATGTCATTATCAAAATCATTTATATG
>NW_021471181.1:0-1487 GCF_001605985.2 Dendrobium catenatum | reverse complement strand
CGAGTATCCTTTCAGTTGTTAATTTGGGGTTAGAGGCGACTAGAGTAGTTGGGGATGTGGTGGGAGTGGAATACTATAGGTTGAGTTTATGCCAGCAAAGATGCACTGTGTTTCCCCCTGTTTTCACAGATCTAATAGGTGATGATGGGGGAGAATGCGGGTGAGTTTCTAGGTACCCTTGGGTGGCTTATTTGGATTGAAGAGCCCTCTGCTTGAAGATAGGAAGGAGCATCTATGACCATGTCTTCGGGTAAGGTTAGAGTAGAGCATAGTTTGAATGAGGGAATTGTTTGATTCTTTTGCTACTTCGATGGAGATGTTGATTTCTTCACTTAGAACAAGAGAGCATAGGTCCTCTATGCTGATTGGGGTGAGCATTGTGCGAATAGAATTCATGAAGGCCTAGTATTGGGGTGGTAGGCCATTGAGTGTATAGAAAAGAATATCTTCTGTATCTATTGTAGAGCATGCTATATCAATATTGTTGATGAGAGTTTTGATGGTGGTAAGATATTGAAGAATGGTAGAGTTCTCCATAAAGATATGATGCATCTCATATTTGAGTTGAATTGTACAAGAATGGTTTGTGTCTTGTAGATGTAGCTCTAAGGTAAGACAAATTTCAGAGCAGGTGTCTAGATTAAAGACATATAGAAGGATGCTGAGAGATAAGATGGAGCATATTGTTGTAATAATATTCTAATCAACTAATGTCATATGGTTGATGTGGGGATTGGTTCTTGATGTGCCATCAAGTTGAAGAGTGAAGCGTGGTGGAATGGGTTCTTCTCAAGGAAGGAACTAAAGTTATTAGTGCGAAATTATTTTAGGATATGAGAGTGCTAGGTAGGGTAGTTGTTGTTGGACAAGGGGATCGACACTATGGTCTTGATGTTGGAGATGAGGAACTTTTAGGGAGGAGGGGATGTGAATATTGTCTGATATTGCATCTGAAGATTTCTACTCTGTGTGAGAAGAGGGAGAAGACTCCATTAGGGAACTAGGATAGAGATTTGGCCATAAGACAAAGGGCTCTGAAAACATAAAGACAAAGCTCCCTTTAGGTGTACAAAAGTTCAACTAAAAGAATGCAAAGAAGAAAATGAATAAAGGAAAATAAAAGGTAAAAGAAACCTTTCTGTTTCTATCTTAAACTTTGCTTGCTATAATGTCCTATTTTTTTACTATAGTTTTCTACATGTATTTATAAGTGAGTGTAATGTACTTTCATGTGTATGCATTAAGTTATTTCTGTTTGTTGTAATCATATGATGTGAGTTGATTCAATTAGAGGAGTGTCTGCTTCTCAATGCAGTCATGTAATAGGTGGTGGAGCCCAGCCTGTATCATTAGCTAGAGGTGTTTTTAATTTGGAAGTCATTTACACATGTGTGGGCAACTTTTACAGGAACAAATTAATAACATTGAGAATTTTATACACAAACAGAGTTTTTTGTGATATTTCCCCAACGGCACAACAAGGCATT
>NW_021471180.1:0-336 GCF_001605985.2 Dendrobium catenatum | reverse complement strand
TAGCTAAACAGCCACCATAACTAACCACTAATTAAGCACATTAAAACAAGAGAATATGGAAGGCCATGGGGCTGTACAAAAACAGCACCCAAACAGCCATAAAAGGGGGCCAGCATTCATTCCAGAACAGCACCCGAGCAGCCACACAGGAACCAGAAAAAAGGCAGCCAAGTGGGGGAACCAAAGGGTCATAGGCAAGGGGGAAAGAGCCTCATTAATTGCAAATTATGAGCTGAAAAAGTAGTAGCTTAAGCATTAATGAGCTGGAATCAAGAAGCTCCCAAAGAACACAGCCCAAACCCGAGCAGCCAAGACTCAACCCGAGAAGCAACAGCA
>NW_021471179.1:0-257 GCF_001605985.2 Dendrobium catenatum | reverse complement strand
CAGCCATAGATTTCATGTAATGTAGACGAATACCAAACCTGTGCAACAGGTGTTTGATGTAAAACAATACATGCGAAGATGAGTTGCTTAGGGAAATTTGCACGCTTAATTGTTCAAGAACAATTCTCAATAAAACTTATGCCGATTTAAATGCTAAGATAAAATCATAAGGCGATAAAACAAGCTTAGGCTAAATCACATGCGTGGAGGTTAAGATTGTAAACTAATCAATTAATCTAACGTTGCATACATGGATG
>NW_021471178.1:0-269 GCF_001605985.2 Dendrobium catenatum | reverse complement strand
TCACAAAAAAAAAAAAAACATATTACTATGAGTTTTATGTGTCTGCAGTTCTTTTTTATTTGTTGATTGAGAGTTTTGACTATCAAATAAGACTTAGTTTTTTTACTGCTTCTTAAAGTAATTTTTTAGTTAAATAATTTCAATTTTTGTAATAAAAAATTGTTTTAAGAAATAATAAAAGAGCCGTCTCAAACGAAGTCTAAGATTTAGTTTGGGACGGTTTTCTTGTGGCTTCTTAAAACAACTTTTTAGACAAAAAAATTAAATTT
>NW_021471177.1:0-1161 GCF_001605985.2 Dendrobium catenatum | reverse complement strand
ACAAAAGTCTCCAAATCTCTCATTTTCAAACTCTCCCACATGGTCACTATGGATGGTCAATATCTCACAACCTAGCTTTTTTTTAATCCAAGTGAACAAGGCTCTAAACTCATCAAAAGACTCATTCTTATGTGACAGAAATCTAATCCAAGTAAACCTCGAGTTGTCATCGAAAATCACAAAACCATAGACTTTCCCTCCTAACCTGGCAGTGCTAATGGATCCAAACAAATCCATGTGATGGACTTTTAAAGGTCTAGAGGTGCTAATGTCCTTAATGGAGTGAAAGTGGAGTGGACTTGCTTTCCTAATTGGCATGCATCACAAATATGACCTTTTAAGAACTTGAGCATGTGGACACCTCTAACTAAGTCTTTCTTGACACTTTCCTAAGGGTTTTCATATTGGCATGACATAATCTTCTGTGCCACAACTATGAATCATCAGCAATAGTTTTTAAGTAAAATAGAGCAACACATTCAATATTATTTAAATCAAGCATGTAAACATTATTGATCTGCTTTCCCTACAAAATATTGTTATTATTTAAGCTTATGATGCAAGTGTTTATCAAGAATTTTATTATGAAGCCTTTATAGCATAGCTGACTGATGCTGAGCAAGTTGTGTTTCAGTTCATTTACAAGCAAAATATTTTCAATCAAAAAATTCTTAGAGTTTCCAATTATACCCGCGCCCACCACTTTCCTGGTTGTGTTGTCTCCAAGAGTAACCTTGCCTCCAGCCCTGGCCTCCAGCAAAACAAATTGATTAGCATCTCCAATCATGTGTTGTGAGCATCCGTTGTCCAGGTACCACATGCTCTCACGAGGCCTTTTATGAGAGCAAGCCTATAAAATTATCAAATGTCATATTTAGGAACCCAAACATGTTTGGGTCCCTTCTTATGGAAAGTAGAATACAATGCATGTGCGTTATGCTATGAATCATACAATTTGGGTCTCTACACCCAATGTGAACTATGATGAATGGTGTAAGTGTGTGCAATGTGTCCTAACATGCCACATAAAAAACATCTAATACCAGGAAAAGAATGTACTAATCTGTTCATGTGGTGATACTTCTTTTTAAAGTTATGTGATGCATGCAATGATTTATTTTTAGAAGCTTTGAGATTTGTTAACTCTTTTTCTAACTCAGC
>NW_021471176.1:0-1492 GCF_001605985.2 Dendrobium catenatum | reverse complement strand
ACTAATTTAGCTTGAGTTGACCATACTCGGGTTTAGTTGACCAAGTAAACTAGTGATTAGGTCCAAGGTCCAATCATGTTTGATTTGATATTCAAAAATTGTTGGAAGTAGTTCTAAGCAATTTGGAGGTCATTTGGTTTGAAATGCCTATTCAAACCCTTAAGGGGCATTTTGGTCATTTTGACCCCTGGTCAACTAGGTGTCAAAGTAAATCCACCAAAATGTAGTTTAATGTTTAATAGGTCATTATCTAGTGTTTGGAAGTGATTAGAGGCTTTGGAGAAAGCTCCAAGGTTAGGATCCACTATGTGGCAAGTCTAGTGGCATAGGCCGTAAATTTTTTAAGGTTTTATAACCTTAGCATTTCAGTTCAATTTCAAGGTTTAGAGACCTCAGAATGGGCTCAAATTTGGAGTGTTTCCTCTAGGGACATGTCCTATCAATATGCAATTATTAGACTCTAAACCAGAGGTCATTTGATTAGGTTTTGATGTATTTCAAAAATCCTTTGAAAAGGCTTTCAGGGCTTGGACCTTTAGCCTTGGATATGAGTCTAGATTGATCTAAGATATTGGTATATCTTAAGGTCTGAATTGGTCCTATTGACCTCATATAAAAATGAGGTTAATATTTAGTTTTTATCATTATGTCCTTGTACGGGATCAAAGTTTTATTAGGCTATTTCTTCTATCATTTTGTCTTCGTGCAATTTGGTGGGTTTTAATTGGTCTTCCTTTTGATGGTCTCTAGTAAGGGCTATTGGGAGCTACTTTGTTTTCATGTTGGTTGTGTGGTTGCTTTTCTTCCTGGATGGTTAACTTGATTTAGGATTGTATGTGCTCGATTTGCTTCTTTTTTATGGGGGCTTATTTTAATCTACTACATTTTGGGTTTGTGCTTTGCTACTATCCTTTTCATGTTATTATTCTTGTGATTTTGAATTGCTGCTGGCTTTTTTATGTGGCTTTGCACTTTTTGGCAAAGAATTTTGGGGTTTTGGGCTTGAGCTGTGATTTCACTGGTTTTGTTATTGATGGTATTTATAGTTATTGCTCTCCTCCTCCAGGTACTATTTTGGAACCTTATTTTAGCTTGAGTTTATGGTGGTGGACATTATTGGGAGTAATGTTAGGGACTGGTGCTATATTATTTTTGTTATGGATTTTCTCTATTCTGGGTTTATTTGGTGGTTTTTGGTGGTCTTCTGGGATGCCTGCAGCTTCTCCTACTCTCAATGTTTATGGTATTTGGTTGTTAGTCTTGGGGGCATTTCTGGTTGGGCTGTTGGTATTGACCTTGGAGTCTTTTTTCTATTGGTTGTTGAGACCCTCAACTTTCCTTTTGTATTTTGTTTTTTTGTCCAGGTTTGTCTTTGTTTGTGTGCAATGGATTCCATCTCTGTGAGCTTACGTTGTTACATTTAGGAGCTACTTGTTAGGGGGTGGACGTTTAGGTTGGGTGGTAGGATGGAGTGGCATTTGGATTACCCTAG
>NW_021471175.1:0-448 GCF_001605985.2 Dendrobium catenatum | reverse complement strand
ATTGATTTGGCAACGTCCTTTAATGCCCTTTTAGGTAGGCCTTGGATTCATGAATATAGAATGGTTCCATCTACCCATCACCGGTGCATCAAGTACCAAAACGATGGCATTAAACATGTGATTAAGGGTGATCTGTAACCATTTTCTATTCAAGAAATTGGGATCTACGAAGACGCTACATATTTTGTTCCAAAGGGGTCGTAGTCCTGCTCTAAGCTAGAGATCAAAATTGAGGAGAAGTTTGTTGGACAAAAATCCAATCAAAAGAAAGAAAAAGAAAAAGAAAAATATGTTGATCAAGAAATGTTACAATTAAGTAGTGAAGACGACTCTGACATCGTTGTCCTTAGGCCTCCAAACACATTACCTCAAAGAGGTGGGAGAATGGCTTTAAGGGCACGAGGTCGAGGTCGTGCTTCATCAGAGAGGAGAACAACACCTGTTTATA
>NW_021471174.1:0-214 GCF_001605985.2 Dendrobium catenatum | reverse complement strand
ACCCGTGTGTGTGTGTATGTGCATAGTTACCCAATTACAATCACACTTACTCAGACTCAAGAAAAGTAGAAAATGTATAGACTTCATTATATGAAACCCTAATCTACTCTGTCTTGAAGTCTTCAGTAATCTGGAGTATGATTTTTTTAAAATATTAGTACACATAAATAATAAAAAGAAAATATATCTAATATATATTAGGAGAAATAGTAAT
>NW_021471173.1:0-241 GCF_001605985.2 Dendrobium catenatum | reverse complement strand
TTTCCTTATACAAGCTTCTATCACAAGGAAGACTACCAATGCATATAATAACATTTTGCACAAAGGCCTCAAATTTCCTTCCAACCAACTCAAAATATCCTTCAACAATCATAAAGCAAACTTTGCAAAAACTTTTATGAATACTCATGACTTTGATAAGAGAAAATACGTAAAAATTTACCCATAAGGCTATCGGTTCTTCCTCCTCATGACTTTAAACAAATGATGTTTCTAGATTTCA
>NW_021471172.1:0-225 GCF_001605985.2 Dendrobium catenatum | reverse complement strand
GGACGGTATCGCAAAATTTGAACAAAAATTTTTATATAACTATATATAGCATAAAAGTTTTATTTTTAAATCATTAAATTATATACAACATGAAAATTATATTCTCATTTTTCTTAGGCTTCGTTATTATAGCTTTTTTTTTGGAAAATATAGTTTTTTAAAATTATTACAGATAGCAGCTTTATAATATAATATTTTTTAATAGTTAAAAAAATAATAATAAAA
>NW_021471171.1:0-317 GCF_001605985.2 Dendrobium catenatum | reverse complement strand
ATATATATCTAAGAAAGATTGCATAAGACATTCAAAGATCCTTTCCTCATCTATTTGCCACCACATATACAATAATATTATGGCATGGTCTGATCTCTCAACAGATCTCTTCCGTTGCATTGCATCACAATTGCCCAATGTAGACAACATTCGATTCCCCATTGTCTACACCTCAAAGAATTTTGTTCTTTCCAATGATGTACCAAATGGAGTTCAATGTTGTCCCTCGACATGGCTACTGCTTCCCAGTGAAGCTGGAGAGGCCTCCAACACACTGATCTTCCATGACTTTACAATCAAAGAAGAAGAGATCGGTG
>NW_021471170.1:0-216 GCF_001605985.2 Dendrobium catenatum | reverse complement strand
TGTCGCCTCATATGTCTTTGCATGTCTGCAAGCGTGATATTTTCGTCAGCGAAGGGATTCTCCTCGGCTTCTTCTCCTTCTTCTTCAGCTTGAGAATGACCACGTCTGCCAGTGGTGGACCCAGCTTCACGGTGATAAAGTCGCCTAATCGGCGGTTGTTGATCGTCTTCATCTTCACCTTCATCATAATAGGTTTCCTCATTAACATTGGTGTGT
>NW_021471169.1:0-262 GCF_001605985.2 Dendrobium catenatum | reverse complement strand
TGTCATCAGTGGAGCAATAATTAGGAGAAAGACACCAAATTGTGGCAAAATTGAAGGATATACAGAGAGCACAACAAATCATAAAGAAGCAAACGGATGGACATAGGAGAGAGATGCAACTTAAGGTTGGGGACCTGGTTTATTTAAAGAACCGACCTTCAAGATAGAGGACTTTGACTCGATGAAGAAATGAGAAGCTCCCCACACACTACTTTGGGCCCTACGAGGTAGTGGAGTGCATTGGCTTAGTAGCATATCACCT
>NW_021471168.1:0-492 GCF_001605985.2 Dendrobium catenatum | reverse complement strand
AGGCGCGCCTCTTATTGCGCAATTTTAAACAGAGATCCTAAGAGCCTACCACATTAAAAGTTCTAGTCACCCCTAAGCAAAAGCAGAGAAAAACCTAAGAAAAGTATACATTTTCTAATGTGCAATCCGATAAACAATCAACACATGTTTTTGTATATATATGTAAATCAATCAAAACAAGAGTATCAATGTCCAAATTATTATAACTAGATTTGAGAGCTGAGTTGTCTGCATTATATAAACCAATCAAATTTATTTACAGGCTCTACTTGTGGGGGCTTTCAGACTCTGACTTTCAGGTAGGTCATTGAGCTTCACCTTTAGTAGACTTATCCTCCTGATTCACCTCTCCTTTAATTGAATCCCACAAAGTCAAACATACATCCTAAGTTTAATCAAATACATTTAATAAAGAAAAGTCTCAAGTTTGCAAAACAACGGATTTGGAGTTTATATATATATCATGAAAAATCACATCCAAAATTTGCTATG
>NW_021471167.1:0-903 GCF_001605985.2 Dendrobium catenatum | reverse complement strand
GTATGGATAGAGCAGAGATTTGTATCCTCAAAGAGAATGACTAGATATGACTCTGCAGCCTCCTAAAGCGCGGCGACGACGGAACTCTGGAATCGGAGACCAGTCTTGAAATCCTGAGCAATTTCACGGAGCAAACGCTGGAAGGTAGTTTAAGGATAAGGAGTTCAGTACTCTTCAGGTACTTCCTTATCTCCCTTAGAGTAACTATTTTGGGATGGAAACGATGAGGTTTCTTTACACCGCCGGTCGCCGGCGCAGACTTCCTCGCCGCCTTAGTTGCCAGCTGCTTCCTCGGGGCCTTGCTGCCGGTAGACTTGCGAGCAGTTTGCTTTGTCCTCGCCATTAATGTAATTAGTGGTTAGGATATGATAATACGATCACTTTAGTTCTTGAATTATTGTCTCTCAAGGGTTCCTTCACAGACTAGATTTAGAAGAGGTTAGATAATCAGAACTCTTCTTCTCTTAACAATTTTCATGTCAATCTTTAGCACTTGATAATCTCAAAGTATCTACATAATAGGAGCATCGGGTATTTATATTTTTGCAATTTTATCATTTATACGATCTATCTATTCTCACATATCTACTCTTGCGTTAAATGGCATTTGGGATCTGAAATTTATATGCATTTTTCAGAATTGATAAGAGTTGGTCCTCTCCTTCTGTTTGATGAAAGTTCGTTTGGTACCTTATGGAATTTATCAATTCAATTTTTTTGTTCAACAGAATTTGCATCTCCGTTGATTTAATTTCTTACAGTTACTTGTAATTGCTACTCCTGCGTCTATGGTGTTTTCATTAGTTTATAATGCCACCTTTATTTGTTTTAGCCTTATTGTTGCAACTGATCAAAGGATTTCACAATTTTTAGTTATATTTGCTTCATTTGAATCTAGACATT
>NW_021471166.1:0-250 GCF_001605985.2 Dendrobium catenatum | reverse complement strand
TCAGTTTGACTGCCTAGGTGGCATGGAGGGATGTCTTAAGTGTTGGAGTGTTAAGAGCTTAAGGCAATCCACTAGGAGTTTGAGGGTTCAAGCCATTTGGACATTTAAAGGGTTGTTGACTGGTCAATGCCTAAGTGGACTGCTGATGTGGCAGCCAAGTGGCCTCAAAGATTGATTAAAATGAATCAGAACCAAATTCAAATGAAGGGATGAAGGTTTGAATTTGATATGGGGCTTGGAATGGATTTGA
>NW_021471165.1:0-297 GCF_001605985.2 Dendrobium catenatum | reverse complement strand
TCTTACTTAAATGCAATAAATATAAATAAAATGAAAATGTTATGTATTTAAATGAATATAAATAAAGTTAATAAATATGTTAATTAAATGCACGTATAAATAAAATAAAAGGTTGAGATTCTTTTTTGATAAATTAAATGAAAGGCTAGGATTGTATGTGGGTGGAATCCCAAGCCACACTTATATAGTAGTATAGATTTTTAAGCTTTCTGATTGGACGGGAAAGGACTGTGAATACCAAACTATGCCTTATCCGATAAGACATATCTCTTTCTATTTCTCTTCTACCTATGTACT
>NW_021471164.1:0-202 GCF_001605985.2 Dendrobium catenatum | reverse complement strand
TAGGTCGTGTTTGACCGAACTACTATAAATCTTTATGTCATTTTAATTTCTACTACTTACTGCAATTTTAATTTCATGGTTAAAAATTTTACATTCAAATATTTTTCAATTAAATTGTTATGAATCAATAATCGGTTTCAAATTTTAAAATCTAAGAAGTAATTATTCAAATTACCATTTCACTCCCCTCTTGGTTGTCCTT
>NW_021471163.1:0-229 GCF_001605985.2 Dendrobium catenatum | reverse complement strand
AATTTAGCATCCATTTGGCCAACCCATCTTATGGTATCAAAGTGTTGTTCCAAATGTTTCTTATTTGCATTTGAGCTTCTTTAGTTGGGTAAATCCTGATATTCTTCTCTGTAGCAACACACCCGACCTCCTTTCTCCCGCTTCACCTGAAATCCCTACTTTTTCTCGAATATTTTCCTTTTTTTGTTGTGAATGGCTGCTTTGGCATGGGAAGCAATTAAGAGATTAT
>NW_021471162.1:0-353 GCF_001605985.2 Dendrobium catenatum | reverse complement strand
TCTAGAGGGAGTAAAAGGATACAAAATACTGCCTCACCAGGTTAATGGAAAGATTTTATAAGGGCTTCTCTACCATGTTGTGGGGGCAAAAGAAGAGATACTAATTTTAGTGCAATACCTAGAAAGGAGTTTTCTAGGGAGTGGATGTAAGTCAAGTTGACCAAACCACTATAAATCAAGTGTGTTCTTTCTAGCTACATTTCCACATTTAATTTTTGTATTATTCTATTATTTGTTCTGTGGTTGAAACCTCAAATTTTTGTTATAGTGTCATTAGTGTTGTTTTTGCATAAATTGTTTGTTATAAAATATTTAAAAAGATTTCTTTTTTTTTTTGTTAAGAAATTTTTTAA
>NW_021471161.1:0-255 GCF_001605985.2 Dendrobium catenatum | reverse complement strand
TAATCCGTTCTGATTCTGATGTGTACAATATCTGATTATGATGTGATCTGTCCGTATCTGTTCTGATTTGTTCTGTTTCGTTCTGATATGTCTGTTTTAATATCTGTACGATTCCGTTCCGATTTCTGATCTGATTTCTGTCTGATGAGTTTGGTTTTGGATTCTGAGAATTTTGATTGGAGGTTTGTTGCTTTGCTCAGCTGTTGAGCTCACTCTTATTTTCTGATGGTTTTCAGGTTCTGGGAAAGGGAAGGA
>NW_021471160.1:0-535 GCF_001605985.2 Dendrobium catenatum | reverse complement strand
TGGAGTGGCACTTGCGGAGAGACGAAGAGGTTAGAAGTCCGAGAAGAAAGGGTGGAAAGAGCCCGCAGGATTTCCGAATAAACCCGCAGGTTAATAGCAAATATGCTCACCAAATATCAACTCCCTTTCTTCATAACTTCTTCTCATATTTATAGGCAAGAGAGAGGAATGCCAAAAGCCACATGTCTTTAATTTCCATAAGAACCAAAGCATAATAATCATAGAAATCTTCCCCTAAAGCTCACAAATAAACACCCAAACCAGGAACCAAGGAGACGGCCACGGGAGACGAGGGAACCGCAAACCGAGAGCCATGGCCACGGGAAACGAGGGACGGTCACGGAATAAGGAGCCAGCCGTGAGATCCAAAGAGGTAAAGCACAAAAATCATTAACTTCCTAATGAATTCAAAGCATAGAATTCAGCCCCCAATTAATACAAGCCACGGAATCCCAATAGACAAGAAGAAAAGGGGAAGGGGAAGGGACAAGGCCACTTCAAAAGTAAGCTTTATAATGAGGTACCTTTTGAGAAT
>NW_021471159.1:0-6344 GCF_001605985.2 Dendrobium catenatum | reverse complement strand
GAATAGTTCTCCAAACACCTAAATATCATAGGCTATCTGCTAAATTTAAGAAGTGTGAATTTTGGCTAGAAAAGGTAATTAACTTTGGCCATATAGTAAATAAAGATGGGATATTAGTATATCCTTAAGAGATTGAAGCAATATTAAATTAGCCAACTTCTACGAATGTTACTGAAATAAGAAGTTTTCTTGGATTAGAAAGTTACTATTGAAGGTTTATGGAGGGACTTTCTTGTCTAGCCTTACCATTAACCAAGCACATATATAAAAAGACAGTAAGATTCTCATGGAGCAGTGCTTGTGAGGAAAGCTTCAAGGAACTCAAACAGAGGCTAACATCAGCACCAATCCTATATATACCTAAAGGGACATAGAAGTTTAGAATATAAATTGATGCTTCAAAGAGAGGAGTAGGTTGTGTATTTATGCAACATGGTAAAGTCATCGCTTATGCATCAAGACAACTAAAGAAGCACGAACAAAATTATCTACTCATGATCTAGAGTAAGTTGTTGTAAACTTTGCATTGAAATTCTAGCTTCATTATTTATATGGGGTAAAATTTGACTTCTTTATAGATTACGAAAATTTGAAGTATATTTTCAACCAATAAGAATTGAATCTGAGACAAAGAGGATGTTTATTACTTTTGAAAGGTTGTGATATAAATATTCAATATTAGCTTGGAAAGGCAATGGCCGATGCCCTTAATAGAAAATCATCAATGTATGCACTTTCTTTTCAAGAAAATCTTAATTAGAAATATGGATAATTTAATGCTTGAATCTATAGTAAAGTGCAACTATCTAGTCATTCAATCAATATTACCTAAAAGAATCAAAGACGCCCAAGCTTTAGATCCTATATTACAATAAATTATTAAAGAAGAAAAGATGAAAAATTATATGCTTAATAGTGATGGAATAATAAAATTTAAAGGTAGATGGTGTATTCCTAATCATATAAAAATTAGAAAGGAAATTTAATAAGAAGCTCACATAGAAGGCTACAACCTTCACTCTGGAGGAACAAAAATGTATAAGGACTTATCGCAAAGATTTTAGTGGCCAGGAATGAAGAAAGAAAAAAGTTAAATTTGTTACTAAGTGTCTTCCACACCAAAGAATCAAAGGTGAACACCAAAGACCTGGAGGATATCTTCAACACTTAACAAATACTTGGGAGCTTGTAACCATTGATTTTGTGTGTGATTTACCCAACGCATAAAAATCTTGATGCTATTTAGGTAATAGTTGATAGAATAACTAAAACTACACATTTCCTTCCTAACAAAATGACTAATTCCCTTGAAAACTTAGCATAAATATATTTAGATTAAATTATGATATTATATGGAGTTTCTAGATCCATCATCTATGATAGAGATCCAAGATTCACTTCAAGATTTTTGACCAAACTTCAAGATGCCTTAGGGACTAGACTTCATTTTGGTGTTGCATTTCATCCTCAAACATACGGACAATCTGAGCTTGAATATTGGATTTTGGTGGATATTGGGATGAATATTTATCCCCTGCTGAATTTGCCTACAATAATAATCACCATTCAAGTTTATGAGGAATGACAGCTTATGAGGCTTTATATGAAAGACAATGTCAATCAACTATATGTTGGGAAGATATCAGAAGGAGAGATTTTTTGTCCCGACATTATCATTTTTACTACATGATAGGTCAAACAAATTAAAAATTGACTTATTATAGCCCAAAGTTGACAGACAAGCTATACGGACCATAACAAATGGATATTCAATTTAATGAAGGAGATCATGTGTTTTTGAAAGTCTCATTAGTAAAGGTATCAAGAGATTTGGAGTTAAAGGTAAGTTAAAGATGACATTTATTGGACCCTTTCAAATATTATGTTTTTGTTTCTTCTCCTGCTGCTGTTAAGATGTGGAATTACTTTGAGGATTTATTTCACGTTAATTTTTGGGGTCCCCACTGTTCTGTCCAGAATCTGTTTGAGGATTGGATGGTTTGTTTTAAGGGTCATATTAGGAATGTTATCCCACTTCTTATAGTTTGGTCTATTTGGTTGGCTAGAAACGACTCCCGGTTTAATAGTAATTTGATGGATCATCACAGTATTATTCTTAGAATTAAGGAGAAGGTTAAAACCCTATTTACTGCTCATCTTATTTCCTATAAAAGCTTTGATAAGGTGCTTTTTACTATGGAGGGTTTTGGTATTATGCTTGATGGTTCTCAGGTCAATCCTGTTAACAGAATTTTATATTGGCTCAGACCTCAAGCTAACTGTTTTAAACTGAATATCGATACTGTTTTGGAGGGGAACATTTGGTGTCTCGGCGGCTTAATTAGAAATTCCAATGGGGGTTTGCTGGTAAAACTAATGAAGCTGATAAGCTTGGTGGAATCTTTTTGGCTGTTTTTCGTGGGCTTAATCTTTGTGATGGTTTGGATATCCAGAGTATTGTTCTGGAATGCAATTTTAATGTGGACCTTACAGTGCTGCTGGAGTTGGATGACAGCAGCTGTGGGTATTCTCTCTTCTATACCTGCAGAAATATTAAATTTATTCTGGATTCTATGAACTGCTCTTTTACTTATGTTTCTCCTGTGATTAATTCTTCTGCCCAGGCGTTGGCCGAGCTTGGTAGTAAGTTTAATGGTATTACTGATTTATCTTTTAAGAATCTTACTGTCCATATTCAAGGCTTGATTAATTTGGATCATAATAGTGTGCCTTATGTTAATGGTTTTTAATTTTCTGGGTGGGGGTTTTCCTCCAGCGTTCTGTTTGCTGGGTTCGTTCCAGGTCTTCGTGGTGTCTTTGGCCGGTTGGGGGTTTCAGGGTGGTTTCTGCTCATGTTTCTCTTCTCGGTTTTTGGTCGGGTTTGGTTGTTTCTGTGAGCTTGGCTCTTTGCTGGTGGTGTGGGTGTTGCATCATTGGTGGGTTTGCTGGTTTGGCTTTTTTCTTTGTGTTGTTGACAGGCTGCAGGCAGTGTTCTATTTTTGGTCTATTCATGTTAATGTGGTTCTTCATTGGGTGGACTAAGCATTGCAGTTTTTCCCATTTTTACTTATGCTGGACTTTTTTCGCTGTCTATGTTTTTCTTTGCTGCTCTTGGTGTTGGAGCATTTTGCTTTCAACTTTGATTTCAGTTATGCATACTAACATCATGCATTGATTTGAATTTTTTAATTTGGTCTATCTGTGTTTCATGGTGGTTACGTGGATGGGGTCGAATTTTTATGGGACCAACTTTATTGTCTGGAATTTTTTGCCCCGGTGGGTGTGGTTTTGTGGTAGCAGGTACACGATTGGTTATTTCACTAATGAGTATATTTCCTTGTGGGACTTTTGCAATTCTGGAGCATATACAATTTATTGTTCTTTATTACGGTATTTAGTTTTTGCAGCTTGTTTAATTTTTCCTCTAGTATCCTTGCAGGCCTGTTTTTCAGGTTTTTGGAGCTCCGTGCTCATTTTGTGCAAGGTACGTATGCTGATAGAAGGGATAAGCTGAAAGTGATTATTTTTTCCCTTTGCTTTTTGGATCATAGAATTTTACTAGATTTTGTGTAATTTTGATTAGTAGGGAACTCCGGCTCTTAGGTTTCTTTTTTATTTTGATTTTGATTGTAGCATTTCGGAGCAGTAGTGAGCTAGAGGTCCCTTTAAGGACTGTGTAACTTTTTTCCGATATTAACGTATAGGCCCGTAGGTGGGTTTTTACCACAAAAAAAAAAAGGGAGTTCTGCATACAAACTCGGCTTGCCTCCTCAATGGGCTAAAGTTCATACTACATTTCTTATCTCATCATTAAGAAAATATGTACCGCATATCATATATGTTATCAAGTTTGAACCCCTTGAGATTCAACATGATCTAACTTTCAAAGAAAGCTAATATAGATTTTTAATAAAAAAGAGAAACTGGGTAGCATTCTGATCGTGAAAGTTTTATGGAGAAATTATATGGCAGAAGAGGTAACCTGGGAACCCGAAGATGCAATGAAGAATAAATACCCTTCTTTATTGAATAGAAACTGGGTAACATATTTTATAAGGTGGTGAGGATGTAATAGTCTAAATTTAGTAAAACGAATTAAAAGATTTTTACTTATATATTTGAAAAAATAACGAATATAATATTATTAAGTTTTACCAACTATTATTTAGTTAGTATAATATTGTTATTTAGAAGTTGAAATTATAATTCAATAAAATTTTAAAATTTAAATCCACAATGAAAATTATTGGTTTAAATAAACTAGTAATTAAGAAGATAAAATATGTAAAATTTATATTGATTTCTAAAGAAATTATATATAAGATCTTTATGACTTATTAAAGCTTAAATATCATGCTACTCAGATATTTAATTTTTCTTAGTGAGAAATTTATAAGTAATTATTTTATTTTATATAAAATATTTTGAAATTAGGATTAATATAGAAATGTTATGATAATAATACATAAGTCATACTTAAATATTAAAATTTTGTACATATATATTAATTATACTTCACCTTATAAGTTTAGAATCTAGAATTTCACATATTTGAAATGGATAATGTTTTAAATTTCTTATATGGGGCGCCAACATAATTTTTTCAAATTTTCATCAATTTTTTTCCATTCGAGCTTAAGACTGGCATTTTGGCATTTACAGTTTTACATTTTTTTTAATTTATTATTTCAAAAGATAAAATGTTAAAGATAAGATGAAAAATATTTATAATTTATAGTGTATGCTATTCATATTTAGGAAGAGTTAAATAATAAATTTAAGAATTGCCAGATCAACAAGACAAATTATCAGATCAACATGTAACACTAATGGAAATTTTAATAGCTTAAAAAATAAGGAGATATAAAATATCATTCATACTCTTTATCATTTTCTGAGCAAGACTTCTAATATATTTTAATAATGAAAATTATGCATCATACTTTATGTCCATGATATAAGTTTATAACTAATTTTTAAGAATTGCCAGATCAACAAGACTAAAATTACACATATAAAGATGTGCCAGTTAAATTAATCTATCTTTGTTTAATGTATAAAAAAAAGAATTATTTGGATTCATGTAGGTAATGAACAAGCAACTAAGCATTGCAAAACAATTATTTAACTTGAAGTTGCATATCCATGTCTGTATAGAATATTTCAACTTTAAAATGATAGAAATTTGTCATATCTTGAGCTCTATGATGAGGTCATTCGTGAGCAACCCATTTATTTCCTATGGGGGCATTGTCCATTTTTGTTGCTAAAAAAATTTTAAAAAAATAAAAATAAAAAAACTTTGGTGATGAAGTTTTCCCATTTACTGTCTCTCATGTCTTGTTGTCATCTTTTGCATATATGAAATAAAATATAATATGAATAATATTTTGTTCTCTTCTCTATAAAGTTTGAGTCAACTCAATAGTTATACAAAGTATATATTTCATCAAATATAAATCGAAACAAAATTTAAATTTTGGATCTCAATCTCATCTTCTACAATATTTGGCTATTCCATATTTTCAGATTCATCAAATACAACATGTGTGATCTCCTCAATTACCAAAGTTCTTCTATTGAATACTCTATAAGATTTTTCAATACTTGAGTATCCAACATAAATCCTTTCATCATATTTTGGATTAAATTTTCCTAAGGAAGATTTTCCATTGTTATAAATGAACACCTTGCAACCAAAAACATGCAAATGAGAAAAATTAGGTGTTCTTCCTTTTAGCAACTCATAGGGTGTTTTATTTAGTTTAGATATCACATTCACCCTATTCAGAACATAATATGCAGTGCTAACCGCCTCAGCCCAAAAATATTTAGGAAGTGAATATTCTACCAACATTTCTCGGGCAGCTTCTATAAATGTTCTGTTTTTTCCTTCGACTACCCCATTCTGATGAGGGGTTCTAGGTGCAGAAAAATTGTGATTAATTCCTTTCTCCTTATAAAATTCTTCAAATTTCTTATTATCAAATTCTTCTCCATGATCACTTTGTATAGAAATAATTTCACACCCAAGTTTTCTTTGAATTCAAGTCAAAAAATTTATAAATTCCTCAAATGATTCAGTCTTATGAAATAGAAATCTAACCCATGTGAATTTTGAGTAATCATCCACAATTACAAATCCGTATACCTTCCCTTCTAGACTCACAGTTTCAACTGGTCCAAAAAGATCCATATGCAAAATCTCTAATGGTTTATTAGTTCTAAAATCCTTATTGGACTAAAAAGAGGACTTCACTTACTTTTCTAATTGATATGCATCACAAAGGTGATCCTTAGTAAAGTATAGTTTTGGTATACCTCTCATTAAGTTCTTTTGGGTA
>NW_021471158.1:0-325 GCF_001605985.2 Dendrobium catenatum | reverse complement strand
GAGAAGCCTTTACAACACACTATTTTCACCACTCCCCAATGCGGCAGAGAACCGTCATCCTTTTACATAATCCCCAGTGTTGGCAGAGAACCGTGGTCCTTTCACACTCTCCTAGTGTAGGCAGCGAACCCTTCGGCTATTCACACTCTCCAAGTGTAGGCAGCGAACCCTTCGTCTTTTTACACTCTCCAAGTGTAGGCAGCAAACCCTTCGTCTGTTCACACTCTCCAAGTATTGGCAGAGAACAGGATCACCTTGACAGATCTTCTCACAAGAATCTAGAAGGATGAAGGAAAAGAGTGAAGTAATCCCAATTCACAAATAG
>NW_021471157.1:0-215 GCF_001605985.2 Dendrobium catenatum | reverse complement strand
GTCGACAGCAGAAGCTACATCAATAATTATATTTAATCTTTGGATTATGGTTAATTTTTTTGGTCTATCATTGTCAAATATTGAGGGTTGATGCAACCATTTCTCCAAATTGCCATTTGACATGTACTCAAAAACCAAGGCTTTGAAATCATTGCCTTCATGGTTAATACTTGAGCAAGAAGTTAATATCCTTACAAGATTTCTATGTCGAACAC
>NW_021471156.1:0-276 GCF_001605985.2 Dendrobium catenatum | reverse complement strand
GTCCCTCTTCACATGGACCAAGAGATGTCACTCTCAATCACCAACCCTATTCCATAGCTTTGGGCAGCATAGGGGACACTTTGAACTCATCCAAAACCTCCCCAAATCAAATCTCAACCATCCAATCCAAAAGCCAAAGGTAAAGTGGGTGAAAACTTGACCTAAAGGGGGCTTCTTCATCATTCCCTTTGATATGATCAAAAGCTCCAAACTTCAATAGCACCCAACCTTCTAAGAGATCCTCCTACACACTCCAGCACATTCCAAGTCCTTCCC
>NW_021471155.1:0-223 GCF_001605985.2 Dendrobium catenatum | reverse complement strand
CACAACCATGAATCATCAATAACAATTTTTAAGCAAAGATAAGCAGAACATTCAATTTTATTTAAATCAAGCATGTAGACGTTGTTGATCCTCCTTCCCTGCAAAACACTGTTGTTACTTAAACTTATAATGCATGAGTTTGCAAAGAATTGCACGATGAAGACTTTGTCACAAAATTGACTGATGCTAAGCAGGTTGTGCTTCAATCCATCTACAAGCAAAA
>NW_021471154.1:0-2337 GCF_001605985.2 Dendrobium catenatum | reverse complement strand
TGCTAGGAAGGCTAACAATAGAAATATTGATGGGGATAATAGTAGATAAACGTTGAAAGATAAGATTATTATTAAGTGGATTATTAGTGATGCTGCTACAAATGTTGATTTTGCTCATTATTTTCAACTTGTATTAAAAGATGGTTTAAAAAATTAATTTTAGGAAGAAATCAATGTGCTATTATGATGTTGACTTAAGGAACAGGATAATTAACATGGATGACTTAAATGAACATATATATTATTGTAGAGTGGGCTATGATAAGATTCTTGGTGGGTTTGAAATAGGAGATAAAGATGAGATGGAAGTTGAATTCATTGTTACATATTGAATCTTTCAATAATAAGCACACATTTAATTCAAGAAAAGAGCACTTAGTTATTTTTAGAAGTAAGGGCACCAATTACTATTGACCTCAATATAAATTCCACAATAGATTCAAGTGAGTGTGATGACAATGACACTCATCATGACAACGATCGCATAGTAATTCCAAATGCCTCGACAGTGATGGATCTGTTGCGACCCATGACCCCGAGTTTGAGATTTTGATGATTAAAAATAATGTCGCTTGAACTACTCTTGATTGAATATCATTTATTGTTTGATATTGTCCATGAGTACTAACAATTCAAGAAGATCACAAGCCATTCGGGACAACGGGAATACTCAAGACTTGTTAGATTAGGAGTATGAGTCTGACAAT
This sequence comes from Dendrobium catenatum, assembly GCF_001605985.2. NCBI lineage: Eukaryota > Viridiplantae > Streptophyta > Magnoliopsida > Asparagales > Orchidaceae > Dendrobium > Dendrobium catenatum. Next base: position 1,630 of record NW_021471154.1, on the reverse strand, counting down.
GTAATTTGTTATTTATTTTATTTTTTATTTTCTTGAGTGTGGCCACAAAATGCATGTGTGTCTGAGCAATCATGCACACACACAGGAGGAGAGGGTTTTTAAAAGTAAAAAAATATAGTTTTTCATTGTCTGTTAATTATACTGTACGAAGTTATTTCGTACTGTATGATATTATATTATAAACGTGTTCTGTGAACAAATCATATGATACGAATACTATCATACTATACGATGTGTTTCAATCCAAAACCCTAGCCGTCACATTAACTTATGTAAGTTATTTTGTACCGTTAGTACTGTACTAAGCCCTTCGTATTGTACGCTCTATTTTAAAAACTTACTTAATTTAACTCGTGATTAGTGCAAAAAATTAAGGCTTAATTACAAATTGAAAATTGTACTGTACGAACACATTCGTACAATACGTTGAACAGAGATGAATTCAGATCGTCCCGGAGATCATCTTGGATGATCCCTTGTTTTTGTCTCATTGTACTATATGATATAGATCGTACCATACGATGAATAGAGACGACATTTGATCGTCCCAAAATTTATCCTGGACGATTCCTTTATTTTCACCATTCGTACTGTACGATGTGTATCGTACCATACGATGAACAGAGATGACATTTGATCGTCTCGGCTATCGTCCTCTACAAGCAGTTGTGTTAAAGATCGTACTGTATGATTTAGTATCATACCATATGATTAGATTTTGAACTGTTCGTACAACTTCGTACCAGGACAAAGCCTGTTTATACATGTCGTGCTTTATGATGACAAATCGTACTATACGATTGTAACGGCTACTTTGAAAATTTCAAGTATTTTTTAGCCCGTTTTATATGTCAAAATTGTTATGTTTTGAGAGAGAGACAAAAGGAGGAAAACATGATTAGAGAGGAAAATCCTTGGGAGAGAGCTCTTGAGAAGTTTTGAGGGATTGAGGGAGGAAGGATAAGGTGAGCTTAGCGAGGGAGAAGAGGTGTGAGGGAGATCACATGGTTGCACCGATCTTGCTGTATCTTGCTCCTCCTGTGGCCCGAGAAGAACTTGAGGGAGGCTCTCTAAGGGGGAGACTCTTCTACATCCGTGACCACAAGATACTCTGCCTTCTCCAGAAGGGACAAAAATGAGAAGGTTCTCTGCTGTCACTAGGAGGGTGAAAACAGCGCTTGGCACTACGCCACGCCGGGTTGGTGAATGGGAGTATTGTAAGGGCTTCTCCGCCTTGCCGAGGGGGGGGGGGGCAAAAGGAGAGCAATAGTTTGTAGTGAAATTCTCGGAGCGGAGGACTCCGAGGAGTGGACTTAGGTCATGGTTTGACCGAACCACTATAAGAATTCCGGTGTATTTTATCCTTATCTCTTTTTATTTTTGCATGCATTTTATTTTCATAATACTTGCTTGGTGAAAACTTGTAAAAGAAAAAGGATTTGATTGTTGCACATTGAGTACAATTGTTTGACTTTGTAGTAGTTTAAATTTTCATGTTAAAATTTTAAAAACATCAAAAAAAATTTAGAACTCCTGCTTAGGTTTTAATTATTGAAATTAAAATTTTTATAATTCACCCCCCTCTTGTCCATCTAGTAATTTCAATTGGTATCCGAGCCTGGTTTCTAAA
>NW_021471153.1:0-274 GCF_001605985.2 Dendrobium catenatum | reverse complement strand
CGGAAGAAGAAGATCGTGCAGGTCGATTGCAAAGTTTACTTTTTTTTTATATTTTGTACTCTTATTAATGTTTGGGAATAAAAGCTCTATGTTTTTAATGCTTTTAGAGCTCTTTATGAATATTTTTTGAAAAATGGTAGTTTGTGTAGGAAGAAGAATGAAGCTTAGAAGTCCAAAATGCATTTACAACTTTTTATTAATGTTTTTTGAAAAATGTGCAAGTCTTACCAAATAAAAACTGCACTGCTACACTCTGAAAACATCAAACTTATAT
>NW_021471152.1:0-230 GCF_001605985.2 Dendrobium catenatum | reverse complement strand
CTCATAAAACACCTTTAAAATAATAAATAAATGGCTAAACTTTGGCATGTCCCAAAACCTCTTATTTTTTAACCAAAATTCTCAACCAATAGGTAATATGAGCTACATAATTTTTAAAATAATAGAAACAAACAATTAAAGTCATTTTTAATTTGAACTAAATTTTAATTTCAGCAATTCAATTTGATTTTTAATGAATTAAAATAATAATTAATATCACCATAAGTAAC
>NW_021471151.1:0-238 GCF_001605985.2 Dendrobium catenatum | reverse complement strand
ACAACAGCAACATCGAGTTTTTATCCCACTACGTGGGGTCGGCTACATGAATCATTTTTTTTTCCATTGTGTCCAGTTAAGAGTCAAATTCTCATTTATATTTAATAAAGAAATGTCATTTCTAATATTTTCTAACCATGTCTTTTTAGGTCTACCTCTTTCTTTCTTAACATAGGTTAAATCTAATACATCTACTCTCCTATATGGGTCATCAGAAGCACTACATGTTATAGAAAAT
>NW_021471150.1:0-255 GCF_001605985.2 Dendrobium catenatum | reverse complement strand
TTTTCTTACATGTTAGTCAAGGGTTAGTTAAAACAATTGATTTGAACCCATTAAACCTAGCGACATTAAGGACAATAATTAAGGATTTTGATTAGAGAACTTAGAAATTTCATTGTGATTAGGATACACCTCATTTGAACTTGAAATTTGAACCATTTGAACTTAGTGACATTCTCAGCTTTAGGAAAAAGTTTCACTGAATTTAAAAGTCATTAAGCCCCCCCCTAATTAATTTTTTTAAGTTTAAGCCTTAAT
>NW_021471149.1:0-498 GCF_001605985.2 Dendrobium catenatum | reverse complement strand
GTTTTATACATTAAGATAAAGGGCCAAAAAATTAAAAAATAAAGTAAAATGATTTTCTAAGATTAGATGGGGGCATTTAAAGAATATTAATAAAAGTATTTTTGAGAGTAAGATTTTACATCTTAAGATTCAGTCTGTGCATGATGATGCCAATATTAGGTGGAAAAAGTGACTTGCAATATTAAGAATATTGCAAACAATGTGCTTCAAATTTCGAAGGGAAAAGTTCCTAATAGTAAAAATAGTTAGTGGTGGAATCCAAATTTTCAAGAAAAGATAAAAAAAAAGAAGATTTGTCATAAAAATTAGTTTAGATGTAAAAATTTTGATAATTAGAAAAGCTATAAAGAGGCTCATAAGAGATCTAAGAAAGCTATTTGTGATGCAAAAAGCTTAGCATTTAATGATTTATATAATATATTAGAGACCAAGGAGGGAGAAAAATATATGTATAAGTTATCCAAACAAAGAGATAGGAGTACTAAGGATTTAGTTCAA
>NW_021471148.1:0-259 GCF_001605985.2 Dendrobium catenatum | reverse complement strand
TCATAATATCAAAAACAACAACAAAAATAACAAACATAAACAAAACATAACTAAAACAAATACTAAAATAAACACTAACACAACAAAACATTTAAAACTAAACACAAGTACAACAAACACAAAATCTTATCTCATTCTCTATTCTTCTGGAGAAGGAGGAGGAATGCCACCAAAAAGATTGAAGTAGGAGGCCATCAACATAACATTGGTATTGATTTCATCTACTTCATTTCTGATGCTACCAATGTCCTGTTGTTGC
>NW_021471147.1:0-301 GCF_001605985.2 Dendrobium catenatum | reverse complement strand
TTTTCTCTGTATCTGAGAGGAGTGATCCAATCTGTACTATTCTCGAGGGATGTTCTTCTGATAGGGAGACACAAGTAAGATCTTCTACATGGGAGGCCCTTTGAGGAGTATCTTCATTCCGAAGATCGAAGTCTTCGATGCTTAGAGTAACTGATGAGTGTGGTTGGGTCTGCCTAAGATAGCATGATTGTGCTACTTGTTGATCTCCTCGTACTGTTCCGATCCCTGATGGGGTAGGAAACTTAAGTTTTAAGTGAGGAATTGAGCAACAGCCCCGAAAATTGTTTGAAGTGGTCTTCCA
>NW_021471146.1:0-367 GCF_001605985.2 Dendrobium catenatum | reverse complement strand
ACACACAATTATGTCAAAGTATTATCAACTCATAGATCTATTTTAATAAAGCATATCCCTATTAACCCCAGTTTAAAATTCATTGCACAACATCTAATTTAGATCATTAAGTCATCATTCTTAGAGTTATCAGTAAGGATCTTGTTGTCTAATTCAAATTTTATGAACACTAATCTTATGGCTATGATTTCAATTAATCCATTTGTTATCGCTAGGGAATGATAGTACAACACATATAAAAAATAACATGATTGATTTTATTCACAACTTTGTATTTAAAGTACAAAATTCTTAAAATCATAATAAAATTTGATCACAAACACAAATCATATTTAAACTAGAATACATTAAGGAAATAAATATAAAA
>NW_021471145.1:0-484 GCF_001605985.2 Dendrobium catenatum | reverse complement strand
CTTTTCGTCTCAATAAAGGGGGAAATGGAGGTAAACCCGATCAAGATCCAATGGTTCCATCGTCCCAGGTATACCATAGATTTTAGTCTACCAACACTAATAATCATTGACTATAGTGTCAAGAGAATCTGATAAGCAGCCATGGGTTGCCTCCTCTCAAGGATCCCGAGTAGACTAAAGTGGTTAGATTTAGGTTTTGAAGATTTAGATTTTAATTTAATTAAGTATTTTGGGGTTTACATCTATTAGAATACCCAGAGATTGATTTAGTTTGGGATTTATAACTTCATTTAGAAGTAACCCAGGAATTTGGTTTGGAGCGGGTCTTATGACTTCTTTAGGAAGTAGATCAAGTAATTAAATTTGGTTTGGGACTTACGGCTTTCATAGAAAGTAGCCTAGGGATTTTAATTTAGTATTGGGGCTTTGTGGGCTCCGAAAATTCGACCCCGGCCTCCACTCACTTTTCTTATTCGGCGAGGGA
>NW_021471144.1:0-205 GCF_001605985.2 Dendrobium catenatum | reverse complement strand
TTGTGTTATTTCATGAAAATGACATTAAGGATTATTTATTTGGTGTTTAAACTCACTTAAGTGCCGAATTATGTATTTTTTTGTATAATAGCTTATTATTATGACAAAAAATTAAAAATAAGACTATTAATTATATATTAATATTTTTCATAATAACGATGTTAAAAATTTATTACATGGTGTTAAAAAATAAAGATAGATTTTT
>NW_021471143.1:0-214 GCF_001605985.2 Dendrobium catenatum | reverse complement strand
GCTCAATTTATATCTACATAAATATAGGGGAGAGCCATGGTCTAAAAAATAGTGGATAATCATTATTTTATTAAGGCTTTCAAAATAGTTTGAAAATAATTTTTTAATCAAGGCTTTCAAATAATGATTATCCACTATTTTTTCAAATAATTAAATAAATATAGATTATTTTTAAATGAAATAATTTTAAAACAACGGCGATGAAAAACCAAGC
>NW_021471142.1:0-216 GCF_001605985.2 Dendrobium catenatum | reverse complement strand
GCTCCCCTATTTTCCCCCAAACGAGGGATATGCCGGGGTGCTGCTGAAATTTTCACTGAAATGTACAAAGATTTGAAAAATTTGAAGACCTTCTTAGGCAACGATATAGAAGGCCTGTACTCGAACAAAAATACGTAGAAATTGAACTAAATGAGTAGAGGACCTATATGATGAACAGTGGACTTGTGGACCTGAACTAGAACAAAATTCTAAAAG
>NW_021471141.1:0-701 GCF_001605985.2 Dendrobium catenatum | reverse complement strand
GACCCCGTGTGCTTGGCTCATGCTACCTCCATTCCTAATTTTCGAGGTCTAGCCCCTTCGTCGTTGGAGCGCCCGTCTGACACCTTAACCACCGGAGCGACACCACTGTCGCCCACTTGTAGATCCCGTGCGCTGTCTGATCCCGCAATATTACACAATTTTGATCCTGCACGTTTGGCTTTACTTCCCTTAATCACTTTCGCAGTTTAGCTCATTCGCCGTCAAAACAGCACTACTGTCGGAGTCCAAAAGCCCATTTAACACCTTTGCCGTCGGAGCTACGCAACCACTCTCATGAAATAGTAAGAAACCATGAATTGCAAGTTTAGAAACATGAAAATTAAATTCTCTTATGCAAGTTAGGGTTGATGTTAATCATAAAATCAGATTGAGATGTATACGTGTTAGGAAGGATACTCGAGAAGGCCAAATTGACGAGTTGAATGGAAAAGTGAGCTAATCAAAGTAACTTAAATTTTTATTCTTTTGTAATGTATATTATAAATCTCTTCCAAAAAGTTTTTGTTAGATATTTAGAACGATTCATTGCAATGTATTGGGGTTTGAGTTTTAGCAATAGTTTAAATTAAGGGTGTCAATTTTGAGTCACGGGTCGGGTTCGGGTCAAATCCGGAACTGACCCGGGTTCAAACGGGTCGACCCTAACCCGACCTCGGTAGACAAACGGGTCGGAAATCCAA
>NW_021471140.1:0-221 GCF_001605985.2 Dendrobium catenatum | reverse complement strand
CGGATCTGAAATGCATTAATGGTAAGTTTAAAATCTCTCACAGGAATATCTAAAGAAAACAGCTTTTTTTTATATACAATGAGATTTTTTATGGTGGCAAATTTCGAGCAAAAGAAAAGCATACAAATGAAAATCATAAAATGAACATAAACATGCCCCCAAAAATAAAAATCTGAATAAATAGAATAAAAAATATAAAATTCTAGTATGGTTTAAGTTGT
>NW_021471139.1:0-328 GCF_001605985.2 Dendrobium catenatum | reverse complement strand
TTTTTTAAATGGGAATATGGGATTAGGCCGAAGAAGCTTGCCAGAGGGAGAAAGTTACTTATACAGCAAGCGGGCTCCCTTTGCTGCTTGAGATCAAAATGTCGTGACTTCAAATCCGACAGTAAGGGAAAGTCTGTCAGAGGAGATGGAGTCGGCTTCAGGTAGGAGAAGATCTCCTTCTTTCTCTATCTCTCTCTCTCTCTCTCTCTCTCTCTCTCTCTCTCACGGGAATCGACCGAAGAAGTGCGTGAAAGGAAGAAAGCTAGCTTCACAGAGAGCAGCTCCCGTTGATGCTTCAGGTCAAAATGCCGTAACTTCCGAAACAACA
>NW_021471138.1:0-263 GCF_001605985.2 Dendrobium catenatum | reverse complement strand
CCAATAATACTGTCGATCGAACAAATACCGACCAAGGCAGGTCCACAAGGCAGAGCGGGCGGACATTCTTTGTCCCAGGTGCATCTGAGCAACTTATTGAGTGGCAATTTAGTAATTTTTGTAAGTTTTTTTAATAACGTGATGATTATAAAAAATAACTATACAATATTATATATTATTTTGTTAAGTTTTTTAATAACGGTAAAAAGTTAATGCATTTATGGGAATCTAAAATAGTTATATATTTGTTGCGGGCTAGAATA
>NW_021471137.1:0-235 GCF_001605985.2 Dendrobium catenatum | reverse complement strand
ATGTCAGTCAATCAAATCAATATCAGTCAATGGTCATAGAGTCTATGTAACGTGGAATCCATAGTCAATGCAACAACAGGCAAAATGATTAATCCAGCTCAATCAATCAATATGTGAAATCTAAAGAGAATCTGTCGATCAATCAAATCAATAGTATCGAACCAATCTATCGTATCAAAGCAAATCTCTAGTATCAATTCGGTAAAATCAATCTCTAAAGAAATACGATAAAACA
>NW_021471136.1:0-218 GCF_001605985.2 Dendrobium catenatum | reverse complement strand
GTTGAGTTTTGCAGGGGTGCTCTCACCAAAGACCTCGGTGGAGCATAGGATAATTGGACATATGGAGGCTCGCAGCTCATAATTGCTTAAACTTGTTGCTTCATAATTTCTTGAAATGTTTTTTTTTAGTTAGTTTTGTGCTATGTTTGTTATGTACTAGTCTTTTTGTTGTTCTAGATTGTTTTGTTCTCGCTTTGCTTTTATGTTTGGTTTTCTAT
>NW_021471135.1:0-220 GCF_001605985.2 Dendrobium catenatum | reverse complement strand
TCCTGTCCGCATAGAATAACTTTTCCAATTGATCTCCTTACTTGAGAGGGAAGCATGAATTATTAAGGAAAGGTCCAAATAAAGTGGAATATTATGAAAATTAACATAACGTATTTATTTTCAAGCATCAGTCCAAACTAGGTGAAAAATAATGCAAATTACCATTACATATTAATTTTCCTGCATTAGCTACGTACTTCTTTCAAATTTATACATTCTA
>NW_021471134.1:0-468 GCF_001605985.2 Dendrobium catenatum | reverse complement strand
AAGTCAAACACAACTTACCAAAGATTTCAAAAAAAAATATATAAAATAGATTTTTCATTTTTAGAAAAGTGAATGTGTGTGTTGATCGGAGAAAAACTTTCATAAAAAAAAAATTCAAAGAATAAACAAAACAAAAAAAAATAAAACACAAAACAAAAACACGAAAGGCTCTTAACCATTATCTCTCTCCAGGTTCGATGCTTCAGAGACCAGATTTGCCCATGAGATTTTTTGCCTTTTATTATTTTCCCAGTCTAAATTTTGCTTCGCCATGCCCTTTTTTTTCGTAGGAAGAATTCTTAAATTAGGGCACTGATTTTTCATATGTCCAGGCTTCCTGCATTGAAAGCAAATAACGTCAGATAAAATATGGACATCCTTACCACTTTTACCTTTTTTTATTTTTGCTTATGCTTAGGTGAGCTTTGTGTTTTGCTTGACACGTCATTGCCTTCATCACCAACTAGG
>NW_021471133.1:0-2165 GCF_001605985.2 Dendrobium catenatum | reverse complement strand
GCCTAAAAGCCCATTAAGGGCCCATTAAGCTTTCTTTATTCAATTGACATACATGACTCTTGGAATCACCCTCCAATCCACCTAATCAACACATTTGGATTACCTAGGTGCAATTCCATAAACCCTTGATTGGGTTGACTGGTCAACCAGTCAACTCAAGGCTTAAAGAACCATTTGTGTGGTCAAACTCCCCCAACCAATCTAATCTCTTAAAACCAATCCCTTCTAACAGTCTAGATCTGATCTAGGCAAGGTCTAGACTCCACATCAGCAACCCTTCACCTGTTGATCGATCAAATAGTCAATTGGAGCTTTAATAATCTCCCATGGTCAAACCCGTCAATTTAATGTACCCAGCCCAATCCAATCTTTTCCAGCCCATTGAAATGACTCCAGATGCTTCCTGGGAGATAACCAAACTCATCCCAACTGGTGGCATGCCCCTAAGCTTGAGGTATCAACCCAGTGGTCCCCTCCCTATTTGAGAACGACCCCTGGTCGCTCTCACCTGAGGCAGCCGCTCCTCCTGTCCCCTAACCGTCTGGGACAGGTGTCCATCATCCCAGCACTCTCCCTGATCAATCCCCACCGTCCCTTTAGACTCCAAACCCGTGAATAGGCAAGAGGGATGGATCCCATTGATTAAAAAGCTATCTTGCATTCCAGAGCTCCCCTAGAGCTTTTATGATTTTGTTTTGACTCCATTGAGCTCAACCTTGATTTTCTTATCGATCCTCGGTGTTTTGAAGCTCCCGGCGGCGAGATCAGAGCTTGACCGAGAGCCACTTCTATTCAAACTCCCTTAGCTCCATTTTTGGTGATCCTCCGAGTTTGAGTCCTGAAGGAAATCAACACTTGGATAGTCTACAAGTTCAACCGTGATAAAATCAACCCAATCGATCCATTATACGGTGATAAATCATAAACCCTAGTTTGTTTTCTAGGTTCTTAAATAACCCATTCAATATTGCATCAAAGGACTTAAAAATAACTCCCCATTACTCACTAGACTCTAATACATCTCTGCTCAAAATTTCAAGTCATTTGGTTCAGTATCTTGAGAGAACAAAACAAAAATATCCCTAGGGTCTTCGGTTTGGATGAAGGTTGAAGACGATGTCGCTAGCCGTTGGATCCGTGTTTTCACGATCAACGGCTATGATTAAACCCGATTTAAGCCTCACTTTGATCACGGTCTAGACAGACTGTTAGCGGACAGAATCCTGGCCGTCTGTCCAAACTGCGGCATCTCGGACGACAGTCCGATCGTCTCGGATCAAATCTGATACCGCGGGATTGATCACAGTCGTCGGATCTGGGCCTTGATGGATCCAACGGTCTTAAAGTTTGCTGAGCTGTTTAAGTGAAGGGCCCCGCATGACCGCCGCCATCCACATGGCCATCTCCGCGTGCGCCGTGTGTCCCGGTCAGCGCCACCGTTTGACTGGCTGTTTAAAACATTTAAATAAATTTAGAATACCCCCAGAATTTCCAAAATTCATCAGAATTTCTTTTCTGATCCAAATTTGGAGCTCTTGGGCTTGTTTTGTTTTTTCTTTTCCAGTACTTTATTTTAAAAATAATTAAAAATTATTTTAAGTAGTATTTAATTATTAATTTCAATAATACAGAAAACCCTATTTTAATTTTTAAATAATAAATATGAACTATTTTTATCTGAATTTTGGCAGAGGTGTAATAGAGCATAGGGTTGATCTCCTGTAATTTTCCTAAGTCATTTTGATGCAATATCATTTAGTTTATGAACTTACAAAAATCTAGATCAAGATTTGATTCAGATTTTTGGAAATTCATAAACAATTTAATTTAAATCCAAATCATATCATGTTAGGGTTCTATGGAACCAGTGCAAAGGAATCCTTTCACTGAAAATGAGTTTAGATTTATGATCATATATAGTTTAATTAAAACTTACTTTCAAGGGCATGTTAATCTAGCTTAAAGAATCAACAAACTATATATGATCATGCTATGGAATTGGATTAACTTCAATTAGGATATATTTGCGTATATCTCTAAATTAACTTAATCCAATTCCACATATTTATTCCTTTTTATAATAATTCATTTAAGTTCATAGGATATCATATAACCTATGATTAAAATTATTTATTATAAAGTCCCTCCATAGAATATTAGGATCA
>NW_021471132.1:0-313 GCF_001605985.2 Dendrobium catenatum | reverse complement strand
ACTTTTTATTGTTGTAAAAAAGGAGGAGAAATTATAGTGTTTGTATGTTTTATTTTCGTATGTTTGTTTGAATTTGTTTGCATTTTATTTTGTGTTTGACTTTGTATTTTTGGCTTGTGTTATTTTGTTAAAAATTTTTGAAAAAAAAAAATTGTGTTCTTTATACCTCCTTATTTTCATGTATTCATCAATTCAGGAGGAGTTTAGGAGATTTGTTTAAATTGAAATCATACAAATTATAATTGTTTTGCCATCATCAAAAAGGGGGAGATTGTAAAGATAGTTGCTATTTGCATGCTTTATATTTTTGCAA
>NW_021471131.1:0-364 GCF_001605985.2 Dendrobium catenatum | reverse complement strand
AGAAGGGGTGATGCCGACTCTACATTTTTCTCTAGAGCTGATAAGGGAAAACAAGTGGCTTATAATGTAGATAAAGGCAAGCAACCGATACAGTATGAAGATAAGCCGAAACAAGCTTACAACCCTAACCCCCAATCAAAGTTGACACTTGGGGGAAATGACAAGCCGCGAATGTTTCAGGGTGGAGGAGAACGCCCGAGGCAAATAACTGGAACTGGTGATCGAGCGTTCCCATCCCTTAAGGAAAGAATAAATAAAGAATATTCACTTAAGAGGGAGAGTGTTGCCAAGTTATTTCGACAAGCTTTAAAAGCTGGCCTAGAACTACCAGAGTGCAAGAGGCCCGAAAAATCGAAACATACTG
>NW_021471130.1:0-375 GCF_001605985.2 Dendrobium catenatum | reverse complement strand
GTTTTACCCTTATGGGTGGTCATTTGATATTGTAGCCTCGAGGGCATTTATGTCTTTTAGTTTTTATTTCATTTTGGCCTATTTATAGGAGGTCTCATGCATTGTATGAGAGAATGAATTGATGAATGAAAATTTGCCTCTTATGTTCTTTTTGTGAGTTCAACCCTTCTCGATCTCTTAGTGAGTTCGTCGGAGAAGATAGATCTCTTTGTGAGTTCTAGTTTCTTGCCAAACTATTTTTCTCTTCGAGAGTTCTAAATTTTCGCCAAGTTATTTTCATGGAGATCCAGATTGAAGATAATTGAGGTGAGTGGAATTATAGCAAATCGAATCCCTAGAAATTCCCTCTCTTCCTCCCCTTGCACTTGCCGCCGC
>NW_021471129.1:0-263 GCF_001605985.2 Dendrobium catenatum | reverse complement strand
CTGAAATGTTTTGAGGAGAGAGAAGGTCGAGAGAAAAGTTGGAAAAGTTGATTTTCGGACGACGTCGGGCCGTTTTCGTCTGACGAGACAGTTCAAGAAAGTGTTGTACGCAAGGTAAGGCACATTCCGCCTTCTCAATTTTCAGAACGGTGAAGTTTGAACGAATTTTCTGTCCGGATTTTGTTTCCGTTAGCGAATTTCGTCCGTATTTTCCGATTGGTTCAGGTTTTACCGCGTAACTTTTGGTATGTTATTGAAGTGCC
>NW_021471128.1:0-238 GCF_001605985.2 Dendrobium catenatum | reverse complement strand
ATGGTGCAAAGTGTTGGCCATTAAAAGAGAATCATAAAATTAAGTGTTGCAAAGAAGATGATGATGGGGTAGATGAGTGGCTTTACTCTTAGAGACCAAATGTGAAATAAGCATATGTGTGAAAAAATTGGAATACCTACAAGATTAAAGAGAGTTACATTAGTGGTTTTGTCACATAAAACTTCAGCCTTCTGATGACCTGTTTAGGAGAGTAATGTATAACATTTTGGCCTATTTT
>NW_021471127.1:0-340 GCF_001605985.2 Dendrobium catenatum | reverse complement strand
TATAATATATAATTTATGAAAACCGAGCCAGACTAATTTTAACTCATTTGATTCTGATTACTAAGGTTAGGATGGCTGTTTGTGAGAAATGTGTCTAACTGAATTATCTATCTCTGTTATGCCTCATAGTTAGCAAGAGGAGGTCAAAATAAGTGGTGACACTCATTACTTCTTTAAGCATGAGTTGGATATTATTGTTAACAGGTTGCGAGAAATTGTTAAGTTTCAGTTAATTAAATTGTGGTTGCAATTAGTTATTGCATTGCAATAATTTAGCTGATATAAATTTGGCATGTTAATTTTGAAGCATTAAGTGATAAATCAGACTTACATTGGGTCG
>NW_021471126.1:0-709 GCF_001605985.2 Dendrobium catenatum | reverse complement strand
GATTAAAATATTCAAAAAATTCATAAAATTCAAAATTGTTTTAAAAACTCTAGAAATCCTTAATTAACCTTAAGATCAGTAATCAACCAACTTAAATTAAAATTTATTAACACTTAAACCTTAATCAAATCTGATTCATTTAATTATATCGGATATCACTGGGTAATTTAGGCCTACGAGGCTATTTACTTAGCCCCAAGGAAGGTGAAATAAATTTCACGGCCTCGGTGTAAAACAAAGGTGGTTTTCAAAAAATAATTAATAATTAATTTTAAAATTTATTCAAAGCATTAATATGTAAATTCTAATTAAATTTCCCTTAAAGCTTTCAACCAATCGAACCTTAAATAACTTTAACTAATAGTCCTATTTAGGGTATATCAAAACCCCACGACCTACCTCGCACACTTTAGATGGTTTGTTAGGATCACCAACTCTAGTTTAGGATAGGCCGGTGTTTTACTTTCTGCAGTTGTGTGCCGAGTTTTCGAGCTTTTACTGCATGATGTTTGCTAGTGTGGAATTATTGTGTTTGCTTACTTCCTGCATTCTGTGATTAATTGTGCATTAGATTTACCCCTAGGTTAAGGATGAATTGTACTTGTGTAATCTTATGCAGGTGGCCATGCTCATATAAAGAGCTGAAATTAAAGGGGGCAATTAATAAAAAAAATCATATACTCTTTGCACAGGTGCTTCAGAAGATGCT
>NW_021471125.1:0-207 GCF_001605985.2 Dendrobium catenatum | reverse complement strand
CAAACCCATCTGCCTTCCAAAATTTACCTCGCAACTTATTCAGTTAAAACTCCCTCGCCGAATAAGAAAGGCGGGGAGGCCGGGGCTGAATTTTCGGAGCCCACAGTTTGTTAAAATCAGAATTTGGTTGGTCCCGAATTTAATTTTAGAAGTTTCTAACTTAATTTTGCGTCGTGTTCGTGCTTGATCAAGATAATTTTTTGATGA
>NW_021471124.1:0-262 GCF_001605985.2 Dendrobium catenatum | reverse complement strand
TTTACTTTCTTTTCTGCACATATATAGCTACTTGGGAATATGTATTCTTTGATTAATTAACTGCTTAGGATAACCTTGCAGGAGAGTTTAGATTTTATTTTCAAATAAATGTAATTTGTATAACTATCAAGTGTTTTGAAAGTTAATTTTGAGTTGGGATACATAGGTCCAAAGCTTGGATTCCAAAGCGAAAAGGATGCCCTTTTTGGGAAGTATTCTTTTTTTCATTTGGAAATCCAAATTTGGATCACACTTTCTCTAT
>NW_021471123.1:0-211 GCF_001605985.2 Dendrobium catenatum | reverse complement strand
CATATACGATTTACTTATTAATTCTAATTTTAATTGACGTTAAATTTCATTATAAATATCAAATAACTTAATTAATTATGTTATTACTAATTAAAATCAATTATCTAATTACTTATTTAGGTGTTATTTTAAAAAGTCTTTAATTATTAAATATATTGGTAATTATCTAATTAATTTTTTAAATATTATTTTAAACATTTAATCATTTAAT
>NW_021471122.1:0-1128 GCF_001605985.2 Dendrobium catenatum | reverse complement strand
GCGAGAGTGAGAGAGATGTCGGGATGAGAGAAAGAGCTAGAGCGAGAGAGCGGGAGCTCTTATTTCTTCGGGTTTTAACAAGACAGAGGGATCGTGCGATGAAACGACGTCGACGTGTGTGGGATGTCGATTCGAGCAGCGACGACGTGCGGGCAGGTACATTTTCTTTTTTTTTTTTGTTTTAGATGCAGTAGGTCAACAATTGTGTCCTGTTAAGAGACAAAGAAAGGTAATTTCTAATATTTTCTAACCAAGTCTTTTTAGTTCTACCTCTACCTTTCTTAACATAAGTCAAATCTAATATATCTACATTCCTAAATAGGTCATTAGAAGGCCGTTGTTTTATGCGACAAAAACATCTAAGGCGACTTTCTCTAATCTTATCTTCCACAGGAGGTACTCCAACATTTTCACGTATATGCTCATTTCGCATCCTGTCACTACGAGTAAAGTCACTCATTCACCTGAGCATCCTAATATCCGCAACACTTAACTTAATATTGTGTTTCTCTTTTAATGGCCAACATACTGCACCATAAACCATTGCAAGTCTCACCATCATCTTATAGAATTTTCCCTTAAGTTTGAGGGGGACTTATCTATCACACAACAAGCTTGATGCATTCCTCCACTTCAACCATCCAACTTAAATTCTGCTAATAATACCCCCATCTATTTCAGCATCACTCTGAATAAACCCAAGATATCTAAAACATGTATTCTTATAATATCTAAATATTTTTTAAAAATAACAAATTTAATTCAAGAAAAATATTGCATTAAATAGCAAGGATGTGAAAATCTATTCGGATGATGAACTAGAAGAAAGAGAGGTTCACGGTTCGATTCTTCGATGGTTCAATTGGGGATGAACCGACTTTTAACCAGATAACAAAATAAATACTAAAATTATTTAAAGACAATATCAATTATGAAATAATTAAAATTTTAACAAATAATGCATAACTACTTTAATTAAAATTCATGAATAAGCTCGTTAAGGCTCAACATAAAACCTATTAATACAATTTATAATACAAATATAATTATATGCATAATTAATAAGTTTTAATCTTAAGAAAAAATTAATAATATAATTATATAAATATAAATATATTTTTAAATAAA
>NW_021471121.1:0-498 GCF_001605985.2 Dendrobium catenatum | reverse complement strand
AATCCACCAAGGATGTAGGACCTTTTCGAGGTTGTATATCGGAGCCTTTGCTCGACGACGTTAACCTGTGTGGAAGAGGTCAAATCGGATCCCCCTAGGATCGATTTTGTCTTGATTGGGAGAGGGCGTATGCCACGTGTATCCCGAATCAAAGGTTAGGAAGGGTCTATCTTTAGACCATTACTGCCTTTTTAAGGTTGAAATCAAGACATTGCCCAAGGAGTAGAAGTCCAGTAAGGGACTATACATGATTTGAAATTTATCAGAAGCTTCCTTGCAATTTTAGGGAGTTTCCTTATATATCATCTTTGATATGAATGTTTTTGAGAGATCTTCTTGACTAAAATTGTAGTCAAGGCTGCCCCCCAGTCCGAATTTGATTCCAATAACATGGATGCATCAATAGCAGTTGAATAACCTTTTGAGGTTGGAGCAAAAATTACCCCCCAGTCGGGAATCATTTTCCCACAGACGGCGCCAAACTGTTGCGTCTTGGAA
>NW_021471120.1:0-624 GCF_001605985.2 Dendrobium catenatum | reverse complement strand
ACTTAGAATATAAGTTCTCTTAAATGTAAATTAATAGAATTAATAGATATTATAATTCATATGAAGAGAAATATTATATATATTTTGGAAACTAAATGGGTTGGAGAGAAGGATAAGAAGATTGATTGTTTTTGGTTGCTATATGCCCATATCGTATCAGAAAGGGCCTTCTTCAGCCCCTGGGCGACTGCTGGTTCGAGGTCTTTGATGTTGAGCATCTCTTTTTGGATTCTCAATATGAAGTTTCTTAGTGACTCGCTAGGTTCTTACATCATCTTTAGTAGGACTTGGAAGTTTTTTGGGGATCTTTGGGAACTGGCGAACTGTACGAAATACATTTGTTTGAACTTAGGGAACAAGGTGATCACCCCACTGGGTAGCCGAGCATAAAGTCTTTCAGAGTTGTAAAAAAGAGAGAACATTGGAGGGCATTGTCAATGTCAAGAAGAGAGCTCATGATCTCGAATGTTTCCGCATGATTCGTGGGGTTAGTTTTCTTTGGTAGGCTTCGAGATAAGGTACCTTGAACTTGGGAGGCATCCTTGCTTCGGAGATTAATCTGGAGAAGGCATTTGTTGACCTTGGTTCAATTTATCTAGCCCTCGTAGCTATTGGATTGGAGTT
>NW_021471119.1:0-1192 GCF_001605985.2 Dendrobium catenatum | reverse complement strand
AAATTGCTCATTTTACGATAAAATCCACGTAGGAAAAATTTTTTAGACATAAGCTGGTTTTTAGAAAAAAATATCCACTAGAAAAATAAAAAAAATAAAAAATATATTTTATGCCCGCCCACGACAGCCCATTACCGGCTTGCCCGGTACCCGCTAAGCCCCGACCTACTACCCGCCCGCCTTGCCCGAGCAGCTCGCACCTGCACTGCCCCCAAACATGCCCCGCTGCCCACGCCTAGTCACGACTGAGATTTGAATCCAACTCCAAATTATTTGAATATCTTATAATAGATTGAGAACAATCTAAAAATAAAGATTAAGGAGTTTAAAATTTATTGATAAAAAATATTTTAAACCATAGAAATCTATATATTCTAGTAATAATATTCCAAGACAATTTTAGAATATTCTAGTTAGATTTCATAAATTTTTAAGAGCCTATGAATTTTCATTTTATATTTTTGTAATTTTACAGAAGCCAATCAAAAAGCTTGGATGGGGACAACAAAAGAGATGCCCATATCTGAGAGAACTCACAACATTTGATGCAAAACAAAGCAATAAATTGGAGGCATATCAGGGCAAATCCTTCTAGGATTGGGCACTTATGATTAGGCAGAAATGGATTTAGGTGGATCATAGGAGGTTGGCTTGTTGACAACAAGATGGAGGTGAATATGGCTTGATCTCAAAGAGAGAAACTTTGTGACAATAAGATGAAGGTAAATTAAGAGATTTTAAAAGAGAAAAACTGGAAAAAAAAAAAAGATGAAGGTAAACTAAGTCTAAAGAGAGATCAAAGGTGAGTACATGCTAATAGGGTCATTGGAGTCTTTCCACTACAGGAAAAACGCTAAAAACTGGCGATTTTTTCTGGCGGTTAGGAAGGCAAAACCGGCAGATTTAAATTTTACCGGCGGTTTCTCGGCGGCTTTTACGCCACCGGTATAATTGGCGTAGGAAACTTTTACCAGCGGCTTAGTACCGGCGGTTCTGTTAGGCGGCGGTTTTCCGACGGCGTATACCGTCGGTGACTACCGGATTTGTAACCGGCGGTTTTCCGGCCGTTGAGCCGCCGGTTATATTACCGACGGCTAACCGACGGTCACTTTACCGACGGTTAAAGAGGCCGTCGTGTGTTTGCTTAACTGCTGTTTATTTTACCGACGGCGCCCGGCGGTCAAGGCCGACG
>NW_021471118.1:0-255 GCF_001605985.2 Dendrobium catenatum | reverse complement strand
ACCGGGTCGTAGCCCCCGGTGACTGTGAGTATTTCTTAACTTAGGAAACCTTTAGGGACCCCTTGATATGGTGTGCTTGAACCATTCCCTTAGGTCCCTGTAGTAACTTCAATTTAATTAGGAATACTTTTTGTTTTTAGAACCTCAAACTTCTTTTATATATGCGCAAAGTCCTAAGAGTTAGTAATAATAAAGATTTTCACCTATAACAGTAATGAAATTTAAGGACAAAAATTAAGGACCGTGTCTTAGAAA
>NW_021471117.1:0-264 GCF_001605985.2 Dendrobium catenatum | reverse complement strand
AAATGTTACTTCTCGAATATAAAGACTGTTTCGCATGGAACTACACTGAAATGCCTGGTTTATCACCAGAGGTGGCAGTGCATAAACTTTCCATCGATACAAAAATACCGCCTGTTAAACAAGCGCCCAGGCGAATGCGACTTGAAATTGAAGAACAAGTCATTGCTGAAACCAAGAAGCTTATTGAAGCTAGTTTTATTCAAGAAGAGAAGTATGCTAACTGGATTGCTAATATCGTCCCAGTGAAGAAGAAGAATGGTCAAA
>NW_021471116.1:0-215 GCF_001605985.2 Dendrobium catenatum | reverse complement strand
GACACAAGTGGGGTCCAATTGGAATCCCAAAGGTTAAAATTTCAGATTTGGGAAATTTTGGATTGGGAACTTGAATAGGGAGGTGGTGGTGGTGGCGGCCTTGCTGTGGGAGATGGAAGGGGAAGGGGGGTTGACCGACAGTTTTGGAGGAAGGAGGGAAAAGGGAAAATATACAAGGGAAATTGAGTACTTCATTTTCCTTCTCCTAAGGCTTC
>NW_021471115.1:0-204 GCF_001605985.2 Dendrobium catenatum | reverse complement strand
TTCAACAATTCGTGCATTGATCTTCTATTAGATATATGTTATGGAAGGAATTTTGAAAAATTAGTGTTTTTTTTTAATTTATTCCTTGATTTAAATATTAAATTAAAAAGTTTTTTAGCCTTTTTAAAGAACTTAAGTTTGGATTATAAAATTCTGAATTTGTAACCTTTTCTGGGCTATGCGTTGTCAATCAAATTCTACTAA
>NW_021471114.1:0-259 GCF_001605985.2 Dendrobium catenatum | reverse complement strand
GGCTTCGTCAATAGGGTGACAATCTATAATCAAAAATATTAGAACAGAAAGGAGAGGGATAATATTGATCCTATCACCAGCTTTAGGAATGATTAAAGATCTAAGGATATGCTGGATGATACGGGCATTTTTGGTCATCCCGGAGACTCTAGCAACATGATGTATGCACTCTATAACTTATCGTAGAGATAAAAAATATTTTGTACAGACGATCAAAAAGTAACTCATTTTAATGCCTCTTGAAAACCGTCCCCTACAA
>NW_021471113.1:0-245 GCF_001605985.2 Dendrobium catenatum | reverse complement strand
AGTAGAGCAATAGTCTTGTATTGATGTCGTAAATATTTTATTATAATTTGGAGAAATTTGAAATTTATGATTTTTGCAAGATTTTTTGTGTAAATTTGATAGACTGTCGTTACTCTGCCCGATTTTCGTATGATTTCTAATTTGTCTGAATTTGATAGATTGCATTGTTATGAATGTGAATATTGATATGATTGCTTTAATATTGACAATTGAATTGATTATTGATACTGAAACACAAGTGGAAC
>NW_021471112.1:0-331 GCF_001605985.2 Dendrobium catenatum | reverse complement strand
AACTTAGTATTATGCTTCTCTTTTAAAGGCCAATATTTTTTAAATACATTAAAAAATATGTTAGTATATTATGAAAATGCATTGAGAAGCGTGAAAGTGCACATAATAATAATAAAAAGCATGCACGTACATTAAAAATCATACTAACATCTATACAAAAGGAAAAAAAGTGTGCAAATGCGTCATGTAGGTGCACCGAAAAGCTATATTGAAAAGTGTGCAAATGCTATGTAAATGCATTGCTAAATGCGCAAGTACATTGCATAGGTACATCGAAATACGTGCATATAATAGAAAATGTGTCAAAGTCAAAATCACTTGCATGTGCATT
>NW_021471111.1:0-260 GCF_001605985.2 Dendrobium catenatum | reverse complement strand
GATTAGATATCGGCCGGGACGATTAAACACAGGCGATCATCCCGAGGAGTCAAGCCGGACGACCGTTGAAAAGCAGATCGTCCATGCCGATGAGGTGTATCGTCCATGCCGATGCACAATAATTGATCGTACCGGCCAAAGTTAAAATGTTTTAAGTCTGTGCCATGTGTATCGTCCAGGATGAACAGTGGATCGGCCAGGACGATTATCTAATAATGGATCATCCGGGGTTGATTTTAAGGACTTTAAACCCACGACAC
>NW_021471110.1:0-255 GCF_001605985.2 Dendrobium catenatum | reverse complement strand
ACAAAATAAAATCATTATTGATATTTAATAAATATTTGTTATTGAATATTGAATAAGACTGATGATGATGACTGCGGGCTGTAGTGCCGTGGCTGTTTTTCATAGTTTTGAAAATATGTAAAAAAAATACCTAAAAATTGTTATTGAGAATTTTCAAATGCAGTTTGATTTAATTTCAAAAATAAACATAGCAGAAAAAATATAACTTAAATGTCTTTTTTTTAAATAAAAATAAAAAATGATTTCAAACAGCAC
>NW_021471109.1:0-239 GCF_001605985.2 Dendrobium catenatum | reverse complement strand
GGGACACTTGTAGATATTAGTCGGGATGCTTCTTTTCGTAGTTTTAGACTGAGTCATGGGATTTAGATTCTTCTGTCCTGTGCTTTGTGCTGCGGACATTGATGGAGAATTACCTGATTCGTCTTTGTTGACTTGTCAGATGATTTTTATACCTTCGGCCCTATGCTTCTAGCTTTGGCGGGCTTGTTGAAGGAGTTGATGCCGGTGACCTAAACCCTTAGGTTTGTATTAGGTCGATG
>NW_021471108.1:0-245 GCF_001605985.2 Dendrobium catenatum | reverse complement strand
AAGCTATTACTCATAGGCTGTCGGGTTGGAAACTAAGGCTTTATCCTTTGCAGGTAGATTGCAATTCTTTCGTTTCACTATATGGAACACCATTGCATATTGGATAAGGGGATCTATTGTTGACCTCGATTTTGGCTCGAATGTGCTCGAGCCCTTTTTCGAACCCCGTCGAGCCCGATTCGAGCTCGAATTGACTCGACTCGAGCCTGATTAGATTCGACTATGTTCGATTAGACCGGATTATT
>NW_021471107.1:0-294 GCF_001605985.2 Dendrobium catenatum | reverse complement strand
GATCGGGATCGGACAGCTTGAATTCAGGGCGATGCTCCGGACGATTTTCCTCTTATTTGAACTGATCGGCCGGGACGATCGTTAAATTGTCCTGGACGATCAAGCCAATTTTCAATCATCAAGTTTGCATTCAGGCCGATGCTCTGGTCGATCTCATGAAATTTGTATTAATCGGCCATGACGATATCCATATGGTCCCAGACGATATAGTCGGCAACTTGCAATTAATGAGATCCTTTGAATCTCTTCTATTTAAAAGCTCTTGTTCAATATTTTTGAACATCCTTGGCTGCT
>NW_021471106.1:0-290 GCF_001605985.2 Dendrobium catenatum | reverse complement strand
CTTCCATACAGGTTAACGTCATCGGGTAAATGCTCTGACATATAACCTTGGATAGATCCTACATCATTGGTGGATCCAATATCAGTTCATATTGTCGAGCAAAGGCTCTGAAAAACAACCTCGGATAGATTTTACATCCTTGGTTAACGTCAACAGAATGACATCAATGAACTTCCATCGGACTTCTGCTCAAAGTTAAACCTAATGTTGAATTTCCTCCTGTCACTGAACTTTTGTCTTGCAGGACTTTCGACGGACTAATACCCGTCGTCGGACTTCTGCTCGTCGAA
>NW_021471105.1:0-1474 GCF_001605985.2 Dendrobium catenatum | reverse complement strand
AAAATACCAAATCACCCCCCTCTTGGTAGCCTTGGGACATTAACTTAGGTCTAACAACCTATTTACTAGACTCAACAACTTTGTCTTCCTTCATTACAGGAGATCACCAAATTTCTTTCACACTATCATCTAACATCCAACATCACTTGATACCAACTAATATGTAATTTCTAAAATCCATCCACCATTACCATTCAACACCCTCTTACTCTTTTTTGGAGGGCAACCTAGCTGATCGTCCAATGCATGCTCAACTTTTGATGTTCCTCATAGAACATCACTATTACACCTACTAAGAGCCAACATTCATTAACCACCAATATTTTATGCTTATTTTCTCAAACATTTCCTTTCAATATATTAAAAGAGAAACCCAACCAAAAACTCATCATCACATAAATTTCAACATTCCTTATCAAATTTAACATAATTTCAATCACAAACTAATATTTAATTGTCTATCAATAAATGATATATAACACTTATCTTTTAGTTTGCTCAATCTTCCCTTAAATAAAGGGATTAACAAAACCAACTTCCTATTATCACTCATTTTTTGTTTTATCAATTATTATTTTATTTTTATCATCTAATAATGTCTAAAATTTGCAAGAAAGAACATCTTGATCACTTATCATCAAAAAGGTTTAATATTGCCCATTTACTATCATTCTATACATACTAATAATCCTTATTCAACTTCTACCAACCATCAATATTTGATGCTCATCTTATTTGCACACAATCACCCTTCTTATCAAGTGAAAGACATAGTTGATCTATTTTTATTATTTGAATTTTAATTTTCTATTGATTCTTTCATAATGCTAATTAATGATTGTTGTCCATTAGCAGCCAATATCTAACCCCCCATCTTGTTGCTTGGTCTCCCCTCCTTTTAAATGAATGACCATTCCAATCATCTAATATTTCTTAACTATCAGTGTTATTGTATATTGATATCTAGTTATCTAATCTCACTCATTATACAAAAAACAAGTAACCTAGCTTGCCACAATCACCTGGTATTAACTATAACACATTAAAGCTACTCCTTAACTTAGAGTATGCGGCATAATTTTTCCCTTATCAAAATTTTCATGTAAAACATCTCTCTCATAAAGTTTCTTAACTTATTTTTTCATGACTATAAAATATTTGTGTAATACTACGATAATAAAATCTTCCTTTATTATCATGAATGCTTTAGCATTTAATTATACAACAACATTTGCTGGAAATATTCCCACCTTTATCAATCATCAACTATGATATTTGATGATGATCCACACATACGGACCACAACACTCGTTGTCTAAACATTTATGAACAATCAATCTTTTTATACTATCCATCTAATAAAGTATGAAACTATTTTGATTCCTTTATACATGGTAAGTCATTGAAGGATACCATGGCTATAGCCTTAAAAAGGTATCATTATTATCACCCAATGTACAATTGTAGTTAGGTT
>NW_021471104.1:0-371 GCF_001605985.2 Dendrobium catenatum | reverse complement strand
ATAAACAAACACACCAACATTTTACAACCAGCATGCTATAAAACTCGAGAAAAAGCCCGTCATAGTATAATAAAGAAATAAACACCAGCCTAACCTAAAATTAGAGTTGGTTGTCCTAGCAAATAAATCTAAGTGTGTGTATAGGTTATGTGGTTTTGATATGTCCTAGGTCAATTATTGGCTAAAGTTTTCTAATTGATTAAATTTTAATTTAAAAAATATTCACTAATCCTATGGTGTGGTGTCACTAAGTTTTCTATGTTATATATTTATATCCTAAAATGTGCATGCATCCTAAGTCTAAGTTTTCTAAGACCCGGTCCTTAATTTTTGCCCTTAAGTGTCACTACTGTTGTATGGGATAAAAATTT
>NW_021471103.1:0-236 GCF_001605985.2 Dendrobium catenatum | reverse complement strand
GACATCTCGTGCATTTTAGGTTGTTTGTGTGTGTTTCCTGCAAGCAGCTTGATGGGGACATCAAATCATGGAAGGTTTATCATAGGCGTGGTCACCGATTGAGTCTTTGTACTTTTGATTTATTTATTTTCTTATTGATGTTATCATTGTATTTGTGTTATTTAATTTTTCGTTGTACCCTTTTAGTAAGGGATGTCGTATGTAAGCCCTGAGGGCATTGTCGTCTCTTTCTATTT
>NW_021471102.1:0-806 GCF_001605985.2 Dendrobium catenatum | reverse complement strand
TTTATCTTCCTAACATGTGTTGGGTGTTTTCTACCACACAACATGTGTTGGAAGGTTGAGACTATCCTACAAGCCTTAAGTTTCAAAATAACAAATTCTTTTCCACTTCTCTTAAAAGAAATCTAATTCCAATCCATTCTTTAATTTTCAGAAAATTCAAATGGCTGGCAAGTTAGTTTTCACCTTTGACTGAGAACTGTCGTCAACTGTCTATGATCAAGGAAGGACTGTGATTTTTGGACTAGGATTTGATACCCTTGAGTTTTACATGGATGGACATGAGGTAGTCAAACTGAATGCTAGTAAAAATCATACCTCTGAACTTGAACTGATTGTGGGAGCTACATCTGCTGTACCAGTAGAGATTGAGACACAGAAACTGCGTGAACCAGTTGTTGAGACCCCCACTGAAGTTAAGTCTATTTTTGAGGAAGGATCTAGTTCTGGACTTAAATTTTCTACTAAGAATCAAAAGAAGAACTATTTGAGGAGACTTATAAAGAAGATCTCTAAGGCAAAGAGAGTTATGCTTTTTAAGACTTTATCTCAAGTAGAGCCTGAGGCTGATGAGGAGCTACCTATTCCTGCTTCCTCTCCCCTTCTGAAAGGGAACCACTTTTACCCCTTAGCTTCTGTTCAAGGGGAGGAGAGGATAGCTAGGATAGCCCGTTCTCCACCATGCCCAGTCGATTACTCGACTAAAAAGACTCCTAAAGAAAGCATCTGCAGAAAACAAAGGCTTTGAAAAACATAATTCATACCTATGCTGCACAATCTGGGAAAACAAAGGAGCAGTACATGAAACA
>NW_021471101.1:0-1505 GCF_001605985.2 Dendrobium catenatum | reverse complement strand
GGGTACTGATAAGGATGTAAACTAGGGCTCCTCCACCCTCCTGGACAAGGTGTCCGCTTCTTTGGTTTCTAAGCCCGATCGATACTGGATCTCAAAATCATATTCGAACAACTTGGATAGCCATCTCTGATACTCTTCAGTGACCATCCACTGTTCTAACAAATATTTCAAACTCCTTTGATCTGTCATGACTATGAAATGTCTTCCCAATAGATAAGACCGCAACTTATGAATAGCAAAGACAATCACCATTAGGCCCCACTCGTACACAGACTTGAGCCTTGCCCTGGCAATTTTCACCTAGCTAAAATATGCAATTGGTATTTAGTCCTGCATGAGTACTGCTCCCAACCCACAACCAGATGCGTTTGTCTCCACTACAAACGGTTTCCCAAAATTTGGGAGCGCCAACATTGATAAATTGATCATGGCTTTCTTCAGCTCTTGGAAAGCTCGTGTGGCTTCCTCCCCCACTTAAAGTTATCATTCTTCAATTGTTTTGTAAAGGTCCCCCAATTGCCCCATAACCTTTAACAAAATTTTGGTATTAACAGGTAATCCCTAAGAGTCCACGCAACTCTGGGGAAGAGGCTAGTCCACCATAGCTTGAACTTTGGAATGGTCTTCTGCCACTCCCTCCCTGGACACCACATGTCCTAAATACTCCACCCCTACCATCAGGAGAAATCTGACCCCTTCCTCTTGAACAAGCACTTATTCCAATTGACAAACAACTGATGCTCTCTCAAGGTCTCCAGTATTGTCTTCAAGTGTTCCCAGTGCTCAGTTTCTAATGTGTTGTATATCAAGATGTTGTCAAAAAACACCAAAACAAACCTTCTGAGATGCTGCTGGAACACTCAGTTCATGAGGGACTGGAAGATGCATGGGCATTTGGTGAGGCCGAAAGGCACCACCAGGGACTCATAGTGCCCCTCAAGTATTCTAAAGGCTGTCTTGTGCACATCAGTTGCCTTCATCCTAATTTGGTGGTATCTTGACTTCAAATCAATCTTGGAGAAGATCACTGCCTTAAATAACTCATCTAAGAGTTCATCAATCACTATAATAAAATAATTATCTAGTATTATTTCCTTGTTCAGAGCCCCCTACAATCCACACAGAATCTCCAGCTGTCACCCTTCTTCTTCATCAATAGAACTGGACAAGAGAAAGAGCTCACACTAGGCCTAATCATTGCTTCCATCATCTACTTGATCAGCCTCTTTATATCATCTTTCTTAAATACTAGGGATAACGGTATAGTCTAACACTTATAGGAGAGGTCCTCACTTTTAGATTAATGGTGTAGTTGTGTGGCAGTGGTAACCCTATAGGTGACTGACATATGTCTTGATACTATTACAGAATCTATTGAACACGCACTGAAATTTTTGTGGGCTCCGAAAATTCGGCCCCGGCCTCCCCGCTCGCGCTTTTTTTTTATTCGGCGAGGGAGTTTTAACTGAATAAGTTCCGGGGTAAATTTTGGAAAGCAGATGGGT
>NW_021471100.1:0-242 GCF_001605985.2 Dendrobium catenatum | reverse complement strand
GTTTGGGGCTTACGGCTCCAATTAGGAGTTGCCCGAATAGTTTGTTTTTAGTTTGGGGCTTACGGCTCCAATTAGGAGTTGCCCGAAGAATTTCAGTTGGATAGGTCTTATGGCTTCCTTAGAAGTTGCCTAATGGTGGGTCTTACGACCTAGCCCTGTAAGCTAAACGGCCCGAATTGTGGGTCTTACAACTTAATCATTTAGACTAAGATGCCCATAGGTTTGAATTTTAGTTTGTTTAA
>NW_021471099.1:0-233 GCF_001605985.2 Dendrobium catenatum | reverse complement strand
AGTTCTTCAACCTTATGAACCTCGCGTGAAATGATTTCTTTGAAGTGTTGTAGAGGGATACGCGTGACTATGAGTACGCTATCTAAGATTGGCAGGCTGCTTATTCTTCTGGAGAATACCTCTTGCACCCTATTCATATAGATAGAGTCGTAATCATAATCATTGTTTGAAAATTCAACCTCCCTACTCCATTCGTCTGTGGACTGACATACTCTTCGAGGTTTTGTAGGGGT
>NW_021471098.1:0-1078 GCF_001605985.2 Dendrobium catenatum | reverse complement strand
CCAAAAAATCGAGCTTAACTCTTTCATTTCACCAATCGACTTGGGATGAAATGTCAAAGCCCATATTTTAACTTTAAAATTAAAATTAGGGTTGAGTTTGAGTTTAAGGTTGAGATTGAATTCGAACTTAAAGTTAAATTTGGATTTGGACTTAAGATTGAATTTGAATTTGAGGTTAGAATCAAACAGATCTTCTTCAAACTTTGAAACTCCTCACATTGATTTTTATTCAAATGTGCAGGTTTACAAAAGTAACCTGAAGATCTTGAGAAACTAGGCTCGACTCTTTCATCCCACCAAATGATTTGGGGGTGAAATGTTAAAGCCCAAAATTGACTAAAGAGTTTTAGAATTGTGTTGCACGTATTCAACTACAACAAAATATTATAGAAGATACATGGCAACGACGGTTGAAGTAGGTTTGAAAGATTTTCCTTCACTTTTGAAACTCAAGATATTGAGTTTTATTTTCAACATAATGGTTAACAAAGATTAAGGAAAAATTTAGAGACCTTGACTTGACTCTTTCACTGCACTAACAAGCTAAAAGTGAAATGTCACAATCCAGGTTTGATCAAGGATTTGAATTTGTATTGCCCATGTTAAACTACAAAACGGGTATTATATAAAACATATGGCAACGACGATTCAAGTTAAATGATTCTAGAAGAAATTTGAAAGTTTGAAAATCCGGCGGCATCTCCCCATATTTTTGAAACTCAATATATTGAATTTGCGTTCAACATAAAGGTTAACAAAAATTATTGTAGGGGGATTCTAAGAAGTCGACTTGACTCTTTCAACCCGACAACTGAAATGTCAAAGACTAACTTTGCCAGAAAGGATTGATCTTTTGAATTAAACTTAAAGAAGAGATTTTTATTCTATCACACACAAGATTATAAGAGTTACAATTCCGTATGTATTGATAGAATATATGGAGGATTTGTAAGGGATTGAACTATACTATAATATTGAAATTATGATTTTGAAATTATATGATTTTCTGTAAATTGTAAAACTTAGCATGCTAAGATTTATTCGCATGTGAGTTTGCAACATATACAAGAGTATTTTG
>NW_021471097.1:0-302 GCF_001605985.2 Dendrobium catenatum | reverse complement strand
TAACTTTCAAGGTCCACTTTCTCTCAATACAGATACAAGATTATTTACTAAGTAATCGATCCACGTTAGCAAGTGCCATGGCGGTGCAAAAGTTTCAGCACCGAGGTGTTAGTTCCCTTTAAGGGCACACGACGCTATGAGCTTCTTAAAAATTTTCTTGAGTTTTGGCACTCTAATCTATCACATTATTACTTTATTTAATATGTAGACATGCATATATTAAGTGGGGTTTTTTTTATTTTTATATCAAAGAAAACATAAGTATTGTTTAGGGGTGATAGAGCCCTAAATTTTTATACAAT
>NW_021471096.1:0-247 GCF_001605985.2 Dendrobium catenatum | reverse complement strand
AGGGGGATAGAGATATAGAGGTAAAAGAGAGAGAGAGCGAAAAGGGAGAGAAAGGGAAAAGAGAGAGGGAGAGAGAAAACATAGAGAGAGCGAAAAGAGAGATGGATAGAGAAAATAAAGAGAGAGAGGGAGAGAGAGAGGGAGAGAGAGCGAGAGCAAGAGAGATAGATAAATAGATAGAGAGAGAGAGAGAGCAAGAGAGAGCTATATAGAGGGATAGAGATATAGAGAGAGAAAGAGAGCAAGC
>NW_021471095.1:0-214 GCF_001605985.2 Dendrobium catenatum | reverse complement strand
CTCTCTCTCTCTCTCTCCCCCTTTGCTTGTGACTGGATCGGAAAAACGAGAGGCAGAGAGGTTTCAACGACAATGAGGTATGGCTTCTGTCTGTGAGAGGAGTCGGAAGAGGTTGAGAGCTTTTGCGTGGAAGGAACTAGCGAAGAAGAGCCTTCGTTTGCGTTTTAAAGGTGAAGACAGCGACAGAATCGAAACTCTCTGAAGGATTTGCGGG
>NW_021471094.1:0-323 GCF_001605985.2 Dendrobium catenatum | reverse complement strand
GAAGCAACACACAGAAACCAAAGGGGCAACCGCATAGGGAAGTGGAAACCTGAAATCTTGCCTACCTCAATTCTCCCCTGGCGAAAGAATTTCATCTCCTGATGAAAAAGATTCTAGACTTCCAAGGTGCACAGATTGAGCCAAATCCAACTTTTGTGCAAAAGCCGCATACCTTCTTTGAATAATTTTTTTTTCATGAGTAAATTGGGCTTGTGACTCTTTCTCTTCTCATATTTTTCTGCGCACAAAAATATTTTTTTTTTAAATTTTGTAGAGTTTGTTTTGGATTGGATCTGTAGAGCTTCCTATCGGCGGGACCCATC
>NW_021471093.1:0-231 GCF_001605985.2 Dendrobium catenatum | reverse complement strand
CAGATGCTGAAGAGTGGAAACATTTTGATCGAGTGCACGCTTCATTTGTTGCTGAACCTCGCAACATAAGATTAGGATTATGTACTGATGGTTTTACTCCCTATAGTCAAACAGCTATAACATACTCTTGTTGGCCAATTTTATTAACACCATACAACCTTCTACCAGAGATGTGTATGACTACTCCGTTCATATTCTTAACTCTGATTATACCTAGACCACATAATCCGA
>NW_021471092.1:0-1021 GCF_001605985.2 Dendrobium catenatum | reverse complement strand
ATAAACTTGATTTTGTAATTTTTTTTACTAAAAGCAATTAATTTAACTAATTTGTTAATCAAATCAATTGAACCGATTAAATGCTCAGTCCTACTTTCAGATTCCTCTTAGCTTCTATAATGAGATGGTTTGTAGTGATCATATATTGTTATAAATATTTTTTTTTTTCTTTTTGTCACAAGTGATATTAATCATTTAAATTATATCATTAAGAGTCTATAAGATCAGTGATTATCATTTGCCTTGTAATTAATTAAGATATCATAATCTCTTTAAGGGAAAGACTCTTAATTAGTGGAATGGCCTTTCAATAAACCTAAACAAGTGGAAGAAGATGTCCATTAATTAATTGTTCTTAATATATGTTATTAGTCTTTAAATTATAATTGTCTTTAATCGGTAATTAGGAGACTAAGACTTCGTTTGGGATAGCTTTCTTGTCGCTTTCTAAAGTGGCTTGCTAGTTCAAAAATTTAATCAAACTGAAGGGGAGGCCTAACTTAATTGAAATATTCCACTTTTAAGATATGTTACAAAAATATGATCTCCCTCTTAGGTTTCGTTTGAGATAACTTTTTTATTGCTTCTTAAAGCAGCTTTTTAGTGCAAAATTTTTAATTTTTTACTAGAAAGCTGCTTTAAGAAGTAGTAAAAAAAGCCACCCCAAACAAAGCCTTAATTGATAAGAATGCAGCATTCGGAGACTATTTGGTTGTACAATTAACCTTCTAAAGTTTCTACTACGCTTTAATTGCTTAATTTGGGTGAATTTTTAGACTCTGATCAAAACACATTTGGTGTCATTACGTTTTTCTTATCAAGACGTTCGGTTCAACTCTAAACTTGTTGAAATTAGACTTTGGATTATTCTAAATTTAATTATGAAATTTTTAATAGAAGTATTTCATCAAAATTCGTGTTGAACAAAATGAATTTTCTTATGCATTATAATCTTTATTTATATTGAATTTCTCTTATTTATAATAAACAATCTAAACTTATTTGATGAGTTTGACTTTGG
>NW_021471091.1:0-275 GCF_001605985.2 Dendrobium catenatum | reverse complement strand
TGCTGAATATGAAGCTCTAATCGCTGGATTAAGATTGGCAATTGATTGCGAAGTCCAAGACTTAGTGGTTCACACTGATTCCCAACTGGTTGCTTCTCAAGTAGAAGGGGAGTTCGATACTCACAACCCACTTTTGACTCAATACTGTCAGATAGTTAAAACCTTGTTGGCTCAAATAGCAAAGCATCAGGTCATCCATATCCTTCGAGAGCAAAACGCAAGGGCAGACTCACTCTCCAAGCTAGCAACCTCTACGACGGGAGATGTTTTTAAAA
>NW_021471090.1:0-209 GCF_001605985.2 Dendrobium catenatum | reverse complement strand
CGCCGCCCTTACCGGCGGCTTATATTTGCAAAATCACCAGTGCAGCCGTCGTTAAAAGCCGATGGCCAAACCGCCGGTGGTGCCGCCGGTACTACCAGCGGTTTTAGGTTAGAACCGCCGGTTTAGGGCATTTTTCCTGTAGTGGAAAATGAAAGAAAGTATTTACTGTGTATTTATTATGTATTTGTTGCGTATGTATTGCATATTTG
>NW_021471089.1:0-674 GCF_001605985.2 Dendrobium catenatum | reverse complement strand
GTGTTTAATAAGTAAATAGAGAACTTTTAGGTGTTAGGTATGTAAAAATCCCTAAAATATAATTAGATCCGTCCGTTCGTCTCAGCCAAACCTTAAAAAAAAAATGTTATTGGTGTGAGGGTAAATAATATGACGTCAATATTTTCAACGGAGTATTCACTTATGTCAAAAAATTAACTCCATATAATTTACAGAAGAAGCGTGCGAAAGAAGAGAGAAACGTAAGAAACAAGACAAAGATGGTTACCTTCACAGGAAGCACGCGAAAGAAGAAATAATGGAGTTTCATTGGAGATTAGGGGTGTCAATTTTTGACACGACCCGAACCCGACCCGGAAAAATTCGGGTTAGGGTCATCCCGGACTTGAAACGGGTCGGGTTCAGGTTCAACAAATCAACCCGTTTTAAAAATCGGTTCGGGTTGACCCAGCAACCTGAAAATGACCCGAAATTGACATGAAAACTCCTATTTGACTCGGAAACCCGAGATTGAACCGATTTTGACCCGAAAATCGAAAATTGACCCGATTTTTTACTCGAAAACTAGCAATTTTAGGTCAACTTCGGGTCATTCGTGTCGGGTCAGGTTGACCCGGACCCGAATCGGGTCTGGTTCTGGTCCGGAACTCGACCCGTTTTCGGGTTGACCTGAACAGTGCCGGGTCAGTTCCGGG
>NW_021471088.1:0-298 GCF_001605985.2 Dendrobium catenatum | reverse complement strand
AACAATATCGAACGTGTCAGCTTCTTGAACTTTTCATGCATCTAATTTCTCCTAGATTCATGAAAAAATAGAAGATAGGAGGATGATAGGAAATACTTTTGTCACAAGTAATCCTATCCTAAATCAGTAAAAACCAATAGTAAAACTGCTGTCCACATCGAGAAAAGGGCAAGAAACAGGGAGAAATTGCGAGAAAACACAAGTAAAGACTTGTATTCCACTAGGTGCAAAGCAAGATAATCAAGATACAATTGTTCTTCTATCCGAGAGGAAGAACGTACTCTCCACAATCTCCGGC
>NW_021471087.1:0-386 GCF_001605985.2 Dendrobium catenatum | reverse complement strand
TATCGTCCTGGACGATCGCAGGATCGGCCAGGACAATAAATTCAAAATCCTTAAATTGCTTGAGGATGATAAATATCGGCCAGGTTATAAACAGGGCGATGCTCAGGACGATTTGCCTCTGATTTGAACTAATAGGCCAGGACAATAGTATGATCGTCCTAGATGATCAAGCCAAATTTCAATCATCCAGGACTGTTCCCAGGGCGATGCTCTGGCCGATCTTCTTTGATTTATACTGATCAGCCAAGCCGATGTCCAGATCGGCTGGGACGATAAAGTCGGCTACTTGCAATTAATGAGCTCCTTGAGAGCTCTTCTATTTAAGAACTCTTGTTCAAACGTTTTAGAAGATCTTTGGCTGCTGCCTTGACCTAAGAAGACCTTGA
>NW_021471086.1:0-255 GCF_001605985.2 Dendrobium catenatum | reverse complement strand
TACAAAGTTTTATAAGGAGGCATATTGATACTTACTTAGAAATTATTATTATAATAAAAGTAAGTCAGAAGTATATGGTCCTCCAGCTTCCACTAAAGTCTGAAACACGAAGCATTCATAAATCTTATAGAATCTGAATGGCTCTTTCAGCTTGCTCATCTGTATAGGGTAAAAGGCCATACTAAAATTCAACTTCATCCCCAAACCCTCTCAAATACTTCTCTAAAGTTTTGAGTCAAATCTATTATTTCGATA
>NW_021471085.1:0-418 GCF_001605985.2 Dendrobium catenatum | reverse complement strand
TCTCTCTCTCTCTCTCTCCCGCCCCCAAATAAAAAGAAGAATGAGAGATCTATTTATAATTTTCTAGGACACGATCAATAAATAGGAAAAAGATAAATGGCATGTTGGGAGTGGTTCGAATGAATGACTAATATTAATTCCCTTTATCATTGATAGTTTATGGAGCATTTGAGTGCCTTAATGATGTTAGAATTCATTGATCTTAGGCTCGTTGGATTCATCTCGTTTATCCGCTCGATTCTATTATAAGCATGGCGCATTTGAAAAACATTTTGTGATCCAATTTTTTGTTTGAATATTCCAATTGCGATTCAGGCCCTTGATTTGGACCCATTTGGGCTCGGATTGGATTGAATTTGGTATCGTTGGGTTCATCTTTCATGACATTCACTTCAAGTAAAAGTTTGTTGAAATCATA
>NW_021471084.1:0-719 GCF_001605985.2 Dendrobium catenatum | reverse complement strand
AATGCTTAAATAAAAATGTTTTTGCAACATTGATATTAATGTTTTTATGATTTTTTTATTTTTGTGATTTTTTTTGTGTGTTTTGAGTGATTTTATTTTTAGAGACTGTGCATTTGTTATAGTATATTGTGATTTGTGTTTTGTTTGATTTTTCTTTAATAAAAATTCAAAAATAAAAAAATGTGGAAATCGCCCGGGACGAAATTTTTTGTACGGGACGATGTGTGTTAAATTCAGTTTGCGAGAATTATAACCGTCTTAAGAGTAGTTTTTAATGTAGTTCGTCTGTACGATCTGAATGATCGTCCAGGACAAATTTTTTTTTCTTTCTCTTAAACGTCGGGACGATTGAATGTAGCAGTTGAATAGATAAGGCAGTTTTAATTGTGAACTTTGTCCGTACGAACTTTTGGTTCGTCCAGACGAACAGACGTCAATTCATAGCAGGGGATGATTTTCAACTAACATCAGAACTAATTAACTTTTGATCGTCTGTATGAAATTTTTTCATCTGTACGATCGGTCAAGTCAAAATGTCTGTACGAAAGGATGTATCATAAATTGTGTTGATTACAAAAAGCTGTTACATTTTTGATGAATTTAATCATCTGTACGAAATTATTTCGTCCAGACGAACGATAATTTTCATCCAGGACGAACATGTTTCGTCCAGGAAGAACGCATCATTTTCTTTAAATTAGAAGGCTTTCTAACTCAAC
>NW_021471083.1:0-218 GCF_001605985.2 Dendrobium catenatum | reverse complement strand
CCTAGTAGAGGGTTTGATTTTCCTTTCCCTTTCAGTTGATCAATAAATTGAATAGAACTTGTATTTACTGATCGGTTTACAGATCCTGTTAGTAGTGATTTACTATTTGCCATCATATATCCAAATCCTAGTAGAATTAGACTTAGTGACTCGAAGCTACCTTCTAGACCTGATTGTAGTTATATAAGGAATACAAAAAGAGAGATTTTAGGCATTGT
>NW_021471082.1:0-16871 GCF_001605985.2 Dendrobium catenatum | reverse complement strand
ACTTAGGTCTAACAACCTATTTACTAGACTCAACATTGCTGTGGGAGCAAAAGGAGAGTCACTTTGGTAGTACAATACTCGGAGGGCGCTTCCGGGGAGTGGACATAGGTCGAGTTGACCGAACCACTATAAGCTCTTATGTTATTTTTCTTGCTTCCGTACTTAATTTTTCTGTACTTATTTTTTCTGTGGTGATTTTGATTTGAGCTTTGTTGTTCTTTAGTTTAAAGATTTTTTAAAGTACCCATTTACCCCCCCTCATGGTTAGCCTTTGGCTAGTTCATAAGGGCCTAACATAACTAATGAACTTTTAAGTGGTATCAGAGTGGGATTCATAAAAATTGAGTTTAAAAACTTTTTGAATTTTGATCCATGGCTAACTTTGGGAATCGTAATATAATGAAAGGATATTCTATTACACGACCACCTTTGTTTGACAATCTATCTTTTAATTTTTTGAAAACTCGCATGTCTACTTTTTTACAATCAACTGATTATCATATATGGATGCTTATTAAAGAAAGATATTCTCCACCATCTCGTGAACTTAATGGAATTAAAACTGAAGTATCTTTTACTAAATGGACTTTTGATGAAAGAGATTTAGCTCAACCTAATACAAAGTGTTTGAATTATTTTTCTGTGCTTTAAAATCTGAAGACTACATGCGTGTTTCTACTTGCTATACTAGAAAAGAGATTTGGGATAGGTTGTGCTTTACTTATGAAGGAACTAATGAAGTTAAGCAATCTCGTTTGAATATTCTCTTGCATGATTACAAACTTTTTCATATGAAACCTTCTGAATCAATTTCTGATATGTATACAAGGTTTACTCAAATTGTAACTTCTTTGCATGCCTTAGGAAGAGAACTTTCAAATTATGAAAAAGTAAACAAGATTTTAAGATACTTGTCTTCCTCTTTTGATGCTAAAATCACCACCATTACTTAATCTAAAGATTTGAATACTTATTCAATTGACAACTTACTTAACTCACTTATTGCTTACGAGCAAGGAGTGAACCAAAGAAATTTGGATGCAAGTGAGAAAAGAAAGGATAAAATTATGGCATTGAAGGCCAACGACATGAAGTCCGACTCTTATGGGTCTAAAAGCGATGAATTTACCTTAATCACAAGCCAATTCAAAATCTTTCTAAGGAAGAAACAAAAGTATCATCAAAAGTGGAATAAAGGTAAGGGAAATAAGAATTTTAAGCGCTCTAATGACATTGTTTGTTTTGAATGCAGGAAACTTGGACATGTGAAAGCTGATTGCCCTACACTCAAGTCTCACTCAAGCAAAGAAAAGGGTGAGGAGAAACCCAAGTCTAGGAAAGACAAAAAGAAATTTCAAAAGGCGTTATGGGCGGACTCTGCATCCGATTCATCTGAGACTGAACCTGAAGATGAGACAACAAACCCGTGCTTAATGGCAGATTATCATCATGATCAAGAAGAGGTATGTGAATTATCCTACGACCAACTCCTTCAAGTTTCTAAAAACATTCATGCATCATATAGGAAGCTTAAGAAAACTCATGTTGCTTTGAAATTGGAGTTTTTGAATTTATAAAAAGAACATGAAATTTTGATTAAAGATCATTCAACAATTGATTCAAATCATATGTCTCTACTTGATGAATTTAATGACTTAAATAAAAAGCATTTTGAATTAATTAAAAAGCATGATTCTTTAAGAGACTCACACACCTCACTTGAATCTGATTTTAAGAAATCTAAAGAGATTGAGCATAATTTGAGAATTGATAATGATGCTATAAAAGATACTAACTTGAGGATTAAAAATGAATTGGATACAATTAAGAGAAATTGGATGACATCCACTTTTGATCTAAAGCTAAGACCTATGAGGAGACATTATAACCCAAACTATTTAAGAAATCCTTTTTCTGGTGTTAGATGCTTTTCATGTGTCATGCTAGGACACATCTCACACACTTGCACTGTTCACCATAGTACACATTGGGTGTGGAGACCCAAATTGCATGATTCACAACAGAGCTCACATACATTGCATTCAACCTTTCATATGAAGGGACTCAAGCCTGTTTGGGTTCCTAAATCTGATGGTTGTTGATTTTGATAGGATTGTTCTCACCAAAGACCTCGTGAGAGCATATGATTCTTGGACAAATAGAGGCTTGCGGCTCATAATTTCTTAAAATTGCTGCTTAATAAATTCTTGATTTGTATTTTAATTATTTTTGTCTTTTGTGCTAGCTTTTTTTTAGTTGTTTTTTACTTTGGGTGTCTTTGTCTTTATGATGATTTTTCTTTGTTTTTAAATTTTTGGAGATTTATAGCCAATGATTAACATTTCTAAATCGGTTAAAGGGAGAAACACCGTTGATGATTTCCCTCTCTCTAACATCTTTTAGTGGTATAATTTTTCTTCTCTAAATAAAAATCTATCTCAAATTAACAACTATGTTTTGAAATTAAGATCCTTTTTATCTTGCTACAGTAATCTACCTTATATTTATAATATCCAAAATTTTTATATATCTTTCAAGTTAAATGAAATCTTGCCATTGCACTTATTATATAATTACTAAAGTCTGCTTTGTGGTCTATTCTTCCTTATATTAAAGAGTGAGTTTTTCTTCTCTAATATCTGGAAGATCTACTCACAACTAATTATGTTTTAAGAGTTGTCGAAAAAGGGATCTAGCTTGCAAGAATAAAAAAAAGAAAAAGGCCAATGATGTCAAAAATAAAAAGATTCACAATGACGCCAAATTGAAAAATATATATACACATAAGTGTATCAAAAATCAAAAGATACACAAAGAGCACTATTCAAATTGACAAGATGTATACAATGAGTCAACATAAGACAAGCTTACCCATATTTTAAACTTTTAAAATTTTAGAAAAATTCATGAATTACTTGATATTTTCAAAGGCTTGATTTCAAATACCATTATTGAGATAAAATGCTTTGGTATATTATTCTATAAGTTATTTTTCTTTAGAGCAAGTTTTGAACGAATCTTATTTTTGCTCAATTTATTTATTCTCAGTTAGGAAATTTATTTTCAAAAGATGATTTATGCCCATAAAGAAGTCCGAGCTAGGGTTAACAAGATCAGATATTCTACCATTTTTAGATTTTGACATTGTTAACTCATTGATCTTTCGAATTTTTAAAATTTAATTATTTGGGAAATTTATAATAAGCCATTTTGAAAAAATTTAAATAAAAAAAATTGTTTGTTTTTATATTTTTTTGTTGATGTTTTTAGATTGGTTTTATTATTTCTGGACTCTCTCTGATCATCTCCATCTTTCCATGGTTTTTCAAATTTTGTCACATCATCCTGGCCGATGTTTATATCGTCCTGAACGTTTTGACTATCTCTGTACAAAATCCATCTGCTGAATGTTTCTGACTTTGCTGAAATTCATCGTCCTGGATGATCTGATCGAACTCTGTTACAATCAACTTGATCGTCTTGGCTGATAAAATTTTTTCCCTGGCCGATGCCCTTATGAAAATCATCCTGGCTGATACACCTGATCGTCCTGGATGATCCACGTGTCAATACGTTTAAAATCTTTAAAATCGCCAAGGACGATCCATTTTTGAACAATCGTCCTGGCCGATCCACTGTTCGTCCTAGACGATACACGTGGCGCATGGTTTAAAATGCTTTAAATTCGGCCCATACGATTCATTATTAAGCATTGTCCTGGACGATACACCTAATCGGCCTGGACGATCTACTTTTTCAACGGTCGTTCGGCCTGACTCCTTGGGATGATCGTCTGTGCCTAATCGTCCGAGCCGATGTCTGATCGTCCCGGACGATTAGACCGCCTTTTTTTGACCAATCTGCCTGTACACAATTATTGAACCAGATAATCCTGGACAATTCTACGATCATCCTGGATGATGTGGTCGTTTCTTTAATTTCATAGCATTCCAGCCATATTTCTCACTTCAATCTTCTTCTCATTTCTTGTCTACTTTATGATTTCTTGTTATGGCTGGATGAAAGCGCCTTCGTCAGGCCTCTGGATGCTCCTCGAGGGCCACATTGGACCCTCTATTCAGGGTGATAGAAGATCAGGCTGCCTACCATCGATACAAAGAATATAGGATCACTCTCTCCAAAATAATCAATCTTGTCCACCTCTTATGTCCAGTATTAGACCTCTTCACTTAGACTTCTCTATGCTTTATTCTTTCTCTCGCTGTCCCCTTTTCTTTTGAACTCCTCTTTGATTTTTTTGTAAACCTTCGCATGAACTCCTCCTACACTGCCCTCACCTCCTATGTGAATCGACGCCCTGTCGAGATCACATACCAGGACTATGCTGAACTGTTACAGCTATCCACCACTGGGGATGAGTTACATATCATTATCTCTGATCCTGACTATAATTGGTCCTCTACAAATCACTTTCTTCACCACACCATTGCCCTCTTTCATGTTGGAGAGACTAGCTCTTTACTCAAAGATGCTAGGACAATCCAACATGTCCTTCACACTACCATTATTCCAAAAGCCGGGGACCAAATCCACTTCACTCCACTTCTTTCACTTACTACCTTTTACATTATGGCCCATAGAGCGTTTAATGCTACTGACTTTATCTTTCGATACATTGATCACTTGACAACAATCAGTGATCCAGGTCATAAGAGGAAACCCAACCTTGCTTTAGGACACATCATTTCATATGTTCTTGAAATCAAATACAATCTTTAATATCCTGCTCCATCCAACCATCCGCCTCCTTTCTACTCAAACAGTTCCTTCAATGTCCTTCACAGTACTCATCTCCACCTAGGAGATGGGGAAGCTCAGGGGGTCGAGGAGGAGGCTCCCGCTCCCATTCCTAAACCCGTTCCTCTCCGCCAGCACTCACAACTGGATCAGTTGGTGGAGAGATTTGATCAGTTGGAGGCCCGGTTTGACACTTTCGTAGCTCACCACTAGCAGCAGCACGATGAGGACATGGCCCATTTCGATGCCTATGCTGCACACCAGCACCAGCAGCACGACCAGGACATGGCCTGGTTTGGCTCACAGTTTGCTACCATGTCCAGTTACTTCCAGTAGCCACCACCACCACCTCAGTCAGATGATAAGGGTCCCTCATTTTTCTAGTTTTAGCATCTGTTTTATGTAGTTTGTTTCTTCTGCATTGTGTTTTTCTTTTGGTTCTAGTTGCTTTAGTTTCCTCCTTTTTGAGAAATCAAAAGGGAGAGAACTATGGTTGTACCTATTTTTTTCTGAAAATTTGTAAGCTTTTCTATGTTTTGCATTGCTATTTTGGAATTAATCATCGGAGTGTTTTTCCATCATAAAAAAGGGGGAGATTGACACAAATCTATTTTTCATGGATGATGTTTTGATGATTAGCAAACACTCTTGTTTCTCTATGGCTGCCCTTTCTACTAACATTTCAGAGCCACAAGATCAGATGGCAATCGAAATTAGCTCAAGATTGGGTAGATTAGGTCTGAGTTAGTCTGTATTTTTCTCTTTCCCTTTCTTGAGTCAATTGTAACCATTGAAGTGTTCTGATGCTAAGTAACCCTACACATACACACTTGAGAGATTTTTTTTTCTGTCTGACTTAGAATTTCTATTTTTACTCATATCATCCAGGATGATATTATTATCGTCCTAAACGATATGGTTCAAAATAGAAACCCTAATCAGTCATCTTAGTTAAGGCAGCCGTCATTAGCCGATCATCTTGGATGAAACATGTATCGGCCAGGATGATAGGCTTAAAATAGAATGAATCAGCCTCCATGATCTATTTAGGCATTCTTTATTTTTGGCAATCGGCCAGGACGATCTTGTATCATCTTGGACAATTTGATACAATTATGCCTAAATTAATCTGGTACTTAAGTAAAGCAATTAAAGATGATTGATACAATCACATCATCCTAGATGATCACAAGATCGGCCAGGACGATCAGTTCAAAAATCTTAGTTCCTCCTGGATAATAAATATCAGACAGCTCAAATTCTTGGTGATGGTCTGGCCGATTGATCAGGATCGGTCACCTCTGATTTGAACTAATCGTCCGGGACGATCGTGTGATCGGCCTGGACGATCAAGCTATTTTGGAATCGTCCATAACTCTTTCCAGAGTGATTGTCTGGCCGATGGTCTGTGATTTGAACTAATCATATATAATCGTCCTGGATAATAGGAACTATTTTCTTTTATTCATCCCAGATCGTCCCAGCTGATTAGGCTTAAATTGCACTGATCGTACAGGACGATATTAATATCATCCTAGACGATAATGTCGACAACTTACAATTAATGAGCTATTTTGAAGCTCTTCTATTTAAGGGCCATTGTTCAATGTTTTAAACAATCTTTAGCTGCTGTCTTGACTTAAGAAAGCCTAGAGGAGAGAGATAGAGAGGGAGAGAGAGAGAGGATCTTATGAGGGAGAGCTTGTGAGGGAGATTCACAAGGGTTGCTCCAACCATCGTTCAACTTCTTCTTCAACTAGAGTCTCTTGTCATTGAAAAGGTAGGGAGAGGTAAGCTTCAGCGATTGATCGAGGTTCTCTGCATGCTTCAGGAGGAAGCAAAAGGAGTTTGGTTCTCTGCCGTTTTGGGGGTGGCAAAAAGGAGGTTTTTATAAGGGTTTCTTCATCTTGCTGTGGGAGAAAAAGGAGAGTCACTTTGGTAGTACAATACTCAGAGGGCGCCTATAGGGAGTGGACGTAGGTCTAGTTGACCAAACCACTATAAACCTTTATGTTCTTTTTCTAGCTTTCGCACTTAATTTTTCCACACTTATTTTTTCTGTGGTGATTTTTATTTGAGCTTTGGTTGTCTTTGGTTTAACAATTTTTTAAAATACCAGTTCACCCCCCCTCTTGGTTAGCCTTGGGCCAGTTCATAAGGGCCTAACATCCCTAACGAATTTTCATTTTGGATTGACGCCAGGTGGAAGGGGACATCGTCCCAGAGAGCTCGTGTGCCTCAAGCCGACAAGCCACAGCCTTTGGAAGGCTTTGGGTTAGGATCGGCTTGGGGGCACCACCGGAGCTTATTCTTAATTGGTTCCAACCGCTACCGGCCGAGGTTTGGTTTGGGTTGACCTGGAAGGGAGGATGGGGATATGCTGGAGTTGAGGGTGAGCGCAATTGGGCTTGGGGAGGACCAATCCAGTCGGGTGGCTCGGTTGGACCCAAACCTGCTCAGTTTGGGTTGAATTGGGCTCGACCCAGCTCAGGTCAGACCTTGGGCTTGATGTGGGAGAAGGGTCTATGTCTAGTCCACCCAATGCAAGTGGAAATTGGGTTTAATTTGACTTGGGTTCAAAGATGGCTCGGGTCCATATGGTTTGGCTACTTTGAACTAGCTCAAAACTTGACCCAAGTCAACCTAAGGCATGGGCTGGTTAGAGGAAGTGTATTGGACCTAGGGCCACCTAATAGAGGTGTTGATTAAGTTCAATTTGACTTAGGGCAATAATTGGCTTAATCCCATGTGGTTTTGGCCACTTTGGGTTAGCCTAACTCTTGACCCAAGTGGACCTAAAGGCTAGGCTTGTCAACGGACGTGTATTGGGTCGAGGGGGACCCAATGGCACCTTGATTTGGATTCAATTTGATTAAGGTTGAGGGATGGTACAAAGGGGGACTCTCTTTGATCACTTGGGTCAAGCCAAAAGGCAAATCCAAGTGAGCCAAAGGCTTGGGTCTCCAAGAGGGGTCTCTTTGGTGCCCAAGAAGTCACCCCTTGAGTTCAAATGGAATTGGAATGATCTTGGTCAAATAGGTTAGGTGGATTAAGGTGTATGGGTTATTTGGTCAACTTGGTTGACTTGGTCAACCAAGTTGACCTAAGGCTAGGAGTTGGGTCCCTTGAAATCCATTTGATCATATGAGTCTAATGAATGAGGCATCAAAGTATGGAAAGGTCATTTAGGTCAAACTGACCATTTTGACCCTTAAGCCGGGGGGGGGGGTTAGCGTCAAAATGGGGGGGGTTAGCGTCAAAATGGGTTGACTTGGTCAACCAAGTTGACCCTTGGTTGGAATTGAGTAAAAGGGGTTCCAAAGGTCAGTTGGAAACACTTGAGAAAGATTTCAAAGATTAATTGTCAAATCAAATTAAATTTAGGCCAAAAGTCCAAAAATCCCCTTGAAGGACATTTTGGTCATTTTGGCTCTGAGTCAATTATGGGTCAAATTGAGTCTGAAATGGTGTAGACTATTGTTCAAAATATCCAAATCAATGTATTAGAAGTGATCAAAGAGTTTGGAGGGGGCTCCAAAGTCAAATTCCATCAGGTGAAATGGTCCAGTGGCATTGATTATAAATATTTGAAAGTTTTCCAACCTTTGGAGCTGGATTAAGCTTATGGGGTTAGCGTCCTCCAAATGAGCTCAAATTTGGAGGGTTGACACTAGAGACATGTCACATCAATATACAAATGACAGACCCTGAATAAGATGCCAATTGACTGGGTTTCAATATGATGAAAAAATCACCCAGAAAGGGATTTAAGACCTAAGTCTTTAGCCTAAAAAATTCTGGGTTTGGATTGAGTTAAGATCTGGACTGGGTTTAAGGGCTAGGAGTTAGGAAAATTCTAGGATCTAGAACACAGTGTGTAGTTAAAATTGACCTCATAAAAAAATGAGGTCAACAAATGAACCCTCAATGTGCGTAGTAGAAGGAACTTCTGCTATGCGTATTGGCGTTGACCGAATGACAATTTTGAATAGAATCTTGAGAGTGTGAACAAGGGCATCACCCAACCTTAAGTCTACAGGATGCTGATAGAAGACTTACTCCTAGTAGATAGAATCAACTTGGAATCCAAGGTAGGCATCACCTAACCTTGGGTCTAAGTAAGGGCATCACCCAACCTTAGGTCTATAGGATGCTGATAGAAGACTTACTCCGAATAGACAAATTAACTGGGAAACCAAGATAGGCATCACCTAACCTTGGGTCTAAGGAAGGGCATCACCCAACCATAGGTCTATAGGATGCTCATAGAAGATTTACTCCTAATAGACAGATTAATTGGGAAACCAAGATAGGCACACCTAACCTTGGGTCTAAGGAAGGGCATCACCCAACCTTAAGTCTATAGGATACTGATAGAAGACTTACTCCTAATAGACAGATTAATTGGAAAACTAAGGAAGGCATCACCTAACCTTGTGTCTAAGGAAGGGCATCACCCAACCTTAGGTCTATAGGATGCTGATAGAAGACTTACTCCTAAAAGACAAATTAACTAGAAAATCAAGGTAGGCATCACCTAACCTTGGGTCTAAGGAAGGGCATCACCTAACCTTAGATTTGTAGGATGCTGATAGAAGACTTACTCCTAATATACAAATTAATTGGGATGATCATGTGGGGAGGAAACTTGCTCCACACAAAGGACCGAAACTAGTAAACTAGGATGGTGGCACGAAGGGCATACTCCACCTGTAATCCCCAAGTCAAATGCCAGGATGGTGTCACGAAGGGTGTACTCCACCACTAACGGGTCTAATCCTTAGGGAAGGAAGGACCTAACCTTAAGGAAAAGACAAAGGTATTAAGAAAGTATAAGAGAGCATAAAGAACTAAATCAAATTTGCAAGTCAAGGAAAAGGAAAATTTTATTGATTTGACAAAATGAGCTACATCAAGCATAATACTTCTTAAGGAAATGCCCTTTAACAGGTAGCATCGGGTGATTTCCTTTATAATCCACTAGCTGATACGAGCCTCCTTCGTAGACAGTCTCTAAAACGAAGGGTCCTTCTCAAATTGGTTCAAACTTGCCTCCCAACTTTCAGTGGGCTAAGATAGGCCTCCGAAGGACCAACACCAAGTCTGCTACTAGGAAGATCCTAGGTCTCACTAACTTGTCATGAGCTTGAACCATTTGAGATTTATACAACTCTAGACTTTGTTGAGCTTGGAGACGTCGCTCTTCAAGTTCTTCCAACCATAGTTTTGCATTTTGTTCATTCATGATTTGATTCTGAACTGTGATTTTGAGTGAAGAGATTTGTATCTCCAAGGATAAATTGGTCTCAGATCCATACAATAGTGCAAATGGAGTGGATTTGGTTGGGGTTCTATAAGTGGTTCGGTAAGCCCACAAAGCTTCCACCAACCGCTCATCCCATTGCCGTTTGTTATCATTAAGGGTCTTTTT
The DNA here is from genome assembly GCF_001605985.2 of Dendrobium catenatum. Taxonomy (NCBI): domain Eukaryota; kingdom Viridiplantae; phylum Streptophyta; class Magnoliopsida; order Asparagales; family Orchidaceae; genus Dendrobium; species Dendrobium catenatum. The sequence goes on along the minus strand of NW_021471082.1, from coordinate 6,682 downwards.
AATGATTTGCACCAAAGTTTTGTTGACGGCCTCAGCTAATTCATTTGTCTGGGGGTAATAGATTGTCAAGTATCTTCAATCAATGTTATGGCGTCTTACGAAACTATTGATTTTTGTAGACTTGAACGCGGACCCATTATCAGATATGATTCTGCGGGGTGCACCGAATCGATATACGATATGGTCAAGAAAAAACTTTAACACATGGTGGGATGTTACATTACGCAGGGGAATTTCCTCCACCCACTTTGAAAAGTAATCAGTCACAGCTAATATGAAATGATGACTTCTCGAAGAAGGGAGGTCAATCGTCTCGATAACATCCATGCCCCAACTTTCGAAGGGCCACGAAGCTATCGTAGGGTGAAACACATTAGGCAGCTGATGTAGAACCACACCATGGACCTGACATTGATGACAGTGCTTTGCAACATTCATGCAATCGTCAATCATTGTATGCTAGTAGTACCCAAGTCTTTTGATTCTCAATTTCATCTTTGCATCCGATTGATGTGCACTGTATAGTCCTGAATGGAGCTCATTAACGATCTTCAGGGCTTCCTGTTTGTCCAAACAACGTAGCCACATCTGATCGAAGGATCGGCGGTATAGTGAATTGTTGACTAGTGCATAAGATAGGGTACGTTTCTTAATCTGGTTGGAGAGAGATTTATCCTGGGGACGCTTTCCCTCTTGAAGGTAATCAATTAAAGGTCATCTCCAATCGCCTTCTTCTTCAGTCGTGGAAGAGGCAGAAAAGATTTGGAGAGGTTTCTTACTGATATATTCCAAATCTATAGGAGAGAGGGCTTTGCGACCCTAAATCTCTATAGGGATGGAATCTTAATATGGGCATGCGAATTCCTTTGCAAGTTAAGGCATCTACCATAGAATTGCTTCCACGGGGAACCCTATACAGAGTCACGATAGGAATTTGTTCAAGAAAGTGTAGGGTGTACTGGTGGTATTTTGAAAGATTAGGATTCAAGACCTTATAGGTTCCTGTGACTTGATTAATTATCAATTGAGAGTCACTAAAGATCTTAATCACTTTAATTTCCATCAAAATTGCAAGTTCTAAACTGGTCATCAGAGCTTCATATTCAACCTCATTATTCGTGCAAGGGTCCGACAAATGGTAAGAAAAGTGCATCATCCCTCTCTCCGGTGTTATAAAAATTAAGCCGACCCTTTCCTTTCCGCGGATTATAGATTGTTGGGTTGCATCCAGGCGAGAGGATGCTGCACCATCAAAATATAATTCCCAGACGGCTTCTTCGGATTTCCTCAAACTCATGACTTGTTCATCTGGTAAGTCATCATTCAAAGGAGAATCTGTCGGTAGCGGGTGTGCCGCCAGGAAGTCGGCAATGGCTTGCCTTTTTATTACATGGAGGGGTATGAAAGTAATCTTAAATTGGAGTAGTATCATAGACCAACGAGCCAAACATTCTGACAATGTCGGTCGGGTCATAAGATACTACAAAGGTTTAACTTTAGAAATTAAACTGATCGAATGGAAAAACATGTAATGTCTCAGCTTCTGGGCTGCAAAAACTAAAGCAAGGCAATGCTTCTCAATTGGTGGGTATCGAATTTCAGTAAGGAGAAGTCTTCGTCTAAGGTAGTAGAGAGCATTCTCTTTCCCTTCGTCGTTGATTTGGGCTAACAGGGCACCTAAGGATTCATCTAAGGCTGCAGTACAGAGGATTAACAGTTTTCCTGGAATCCAAGCGGCTAGAACTAGCAGATTAGAAAGGTATTATTTGATGTTATCAAAGGCATTCTGGCACTTCTCGTCCCATCCGAATTTAGTATCTTTCTTCGCAAGGCTAGAAAGGGTTGGCATCTCCCAGAAAGATTAGAAATAAATCTCCTTATATATGCCAATCTACCTTATAGAGATCTTAACTGAGTAAGACTCTTAGGAGATGGCATATCTAAGATGACTTCAATTTTAGCATGGTCAATCTCAATTCCTCAGTGCCTCACTACGAATCTTAATAATTTTTCTGAAGTGATGCCAAAGGCGCATTTCAAGGGGTTCATTTTCAAATCGTAGCGGTGCAACCGTTCAAATACAACTCTTAAGTCATATAGATGAGCCTCTTTAACCTTACTCTTGACAACTAAGTCATCAATGTAACAATTGACTTGATTGTGGATTAAGTCATCAAAGATATGAGTCAAGTCCCGCTGGTAGGTTGCCCCAGCATTCTTCAGGAAAAATGGCATCACCTTATAACAAAAGATCCCTATAGGGGTCTGAATGTATTATTTCTCTCATCTTCTTGAGCCATCATGATTTGGTTATAACCAGATGAGCCATCCATAAAAGAGAAAATAGCATGTGAGGAAGCAATGTCCACTATAAGTTCTGGTATGGGTAGAGGGAACTTATCTTTAGGACATTCCTTATTCTGATCCCTATAGTCGACACAAATTTGAATATGATCATTTTTCTTTCAAACTGGCACAACGCTGGCCACCCAAGAGGGGTATTATTACTCTCGGATGAACCTGGCTTCGGCCAATTTTTTAACTTCGGAAACGACTTGTTGCTCAATTTCTAGGCACATGCACCAAGGAGCCTTCTTAATAGGAATGACATCATGCCAAACTCCAAGTTTGTGGACTGCTACCTCAGCAGACAAACTTAACATTTTATTGTATTTCTAGGCAAAGCAATCCCTGAACTCAAACAACAATTGAATCAAATCCTGGGTCTCATTTTCGTTCAGTAAAGTACTTATGAAAGTAGGGTGGGGGGTCATCATCAGTTCCTAGGTTAATTTCTCTTAACTTGTCGACCGTCAATCTAATTTCTTCATTTAATTCGGGGGTGCATCCTGAACTTGAAGTTCATCGGGATCGTCTAAAGTCTCCAAACAGAGCCCATCCAAACGACAGATGTGATCCATAAGGACATTTGGAGATTCAAGATGCTAAGTTATCATTAAGCAGTATTCATCATCATCAAATGAACTAACGGTTCCAAAGCTGATACCAGCCATTAGATATTTCTTGATCTTGGTTTACCAAATATTTTCATGGTATCTGGCTTGACCCTTAGTCCATCAATATGGCACAGGAACTTTGGAGAAAGTATTTTTTTATATAAATAGGGAAGTAGCCAAAAGGTAGTTCCAATAATTCATTAAAATTTGCCTCCTCAAGGGTTATATCACCTTCATCCCTTGAGGAGGAGGAGCCAGAAAATAATTTCTGGACTTTCTTTACTTCACCATTTAGGATGGGGGCCACTTTAACCTCTATCCCGACAATCCTGCCAGCTGACAGTGGGGTCAGGGAAAGGGCCTCAATCCTCCTACTGATCTTTTCGTACATCGTTAATTAAGGCTCGTCACTTTTATCCTTTGAGTTATCTACCTCAAAATCACTGTCTTGGTCTAAGGTGAGATCAAATTTTGGAGGAGTGTTTATATTCTTATAGTCGAGAGAGAATGAAACACCTTGATTTTCTGGTTCACTATTGGAATCTGATTCTGGGTCAATGTACATAGGTGTTGTTCTCTTATCAAATGAAGTATGACCTCGACCTCGTGCCCTTAAGGCCATCCTCCCACCTCTTTGAGGTAATTTGTTTGGAGACCTAAGGACAATGATATCAAAATCATCTTCACTACTCGATTATATCTTTTCTTGATGGGTGATTTTATATTTTTCCTTTTCTTGGTTGGATTTTTGTCCAGCCAATTTCTCCTCAATCTTAATCTCAAACTTAGAACAGGACGAGGACACTTTTGGCATGAAATATGCTGCATCCTCGTAGATCGCAATTGCTTGAATAGAGAATGGTTGCAGATCACCCTTAATCACATGTTCAATATCACCTCGTTGATACTTGACGCATTGGTGTAGGATAGATGGAATCATTCTATATTCGTGGATCTAAGGTCTACCTAGGAGTGCGTTAAAGGATGTTGCCGAATTAATTATATGAAATTTAGCTTCAGTTTTCAATTCTCCTATCTCTAAGAGCAAAGTGATTGAACCAAAAGCTCTATCTTGTTGAACCCATGAAGCACCAACTTATTAGTTGAAAGCTTGCTAGTATCAACTCTGAGATAAGCGAGGGTCTTTATGTTCATTACATTGACCGATGCACCCGGATCAACAAGGACTCTTGATAACTTGAAATTTTTCACATCTATAATAATGTAAAGGGGATGGTTGTGGTCGGCGGTTCCCAAGAGTAAGTCTTCGCCTGAAAAAATAACTCCAAGGACCTCTTTAAAGTAAAGTGCCTCATCTTTTGAAGTTGAAGCCAATTGGGCTAGGCAAGTCTCATGGTTGAGAAGTGTCTTGATTAAATACTCCCTCATTTCTTTGGAAATATGGAGGACGTCATAAATACTTAATTTGGCTGGCAACTTCCTAAGATGGACAAGGACATTATAATCAACTTTAGGAATGACAAACTCAAAACATGGAGGAATTAAAGGGAAATCAGATTGTTGAGGGGAGTTTGGATTTAGATCTTCGAAGATGGATTGCTTGCTTTTCTCCTATGGGGAAAGCATAGGGGGTATGACTTTACCGCCATGAAGTTGCACCTGCTCGATATCCTTGGGCTGGAAAACTAGAGCGGTGTCTACACTCACTGTGGGCAACAGATCGTTATTTCTCGAAAGAGAGTCAGAATCTGAAAACTCTATCTTGATAGGATTTCCCTGAAAGTTAAACTAGAGGAAATCACTCTCTGATAAGATTTCACATTCGACATCTTCTTGAGTGGTTGACTCGGGAGGGTCGGTTTGTTTGATATTGATATTACTTCATCAGAATTTTGATTTAAAATAAGAGAATCACCAGATTGTACTTCAGACATATGGCTAATCATCAAGATAGAGGCAGAAGGATATTTTTATTCATCTTTTGACCCTTTGCCTTTGATGGGGCAAAGTAAAAGTTAGATAACAAGAGAGTGAAAAGGGTTTTTAAACCACCATCCGCCACTCTAATACATCTCTCATCAATATACTTTCTCTCTACAAATTCATCTATCTTTTCTTTTACATATTTCATAGTAGTTCCTATGACTACTGGAGATGGAAGTGGCTCAACATCCTTCTAGGAAGCGTCCAGGTCAACTTCCCACACCAGGCCCTGGGCTGTCATAGTCAGTTATTGAGAAATATGAAAAGATTTGCTAATCGACTTTTTAAATATTCGGGACAGAGTAATGTCCCAACCATCTTCGACTGAAAGAGAAGAGTTAAGAAGATTACCTGAGATAGTTTTGACTGAGGCCTTTTTTGGATCCACCAATTACTCTTTAGGAATTATAATATTACCTTGAATGTAGTTCCTCTTGAGCCAATCTTTGAACACAACAGAATCATCATGTGGATGACTAAGTATTCGGTGGTACGGGTAGTATTTAGGATCTTCTTTCTTTCTCTCATCCTCTGGTCTCCTAGCCTCTGGTAACTGGAAATCTGGCTTCTTTAACAAACTCTTGAGAATCTTTTTAACTGACTCCCTTTTAAATGGATAAGGTTTTTCCAATCTCTCTTTAAAAGGGATGAAGGCGGGATCTTTAGTATGCTGAGGAATTATTTGAAAGGGCTACTTTTGAGGTGGCTGTGGTGGAGGTGGAGCGCTAGGCTGACTAATCACTGGCCTCTTCTCCTTGTCAACCGCTGAGACCACAACTTTATTCTCAAAAGTTTTCACCAACTTAGGATCCTTCTTATCTTTAGGCTGCTCTCGTAAGAATGGCATCCTAGGAGCCTCTTCCTGCAAATTGCTAGCCTTGTTGAGAAGTTTTTCAAAAGTTTTAATAGTGAAACCCTTTAGGAGAAAAGCAATCAGGTCATGAATATTCTTTAGAAGAATTTCCACGGCATGTTGCTCTTGCAACTAGGATTCACACTTCATCGAGAGGTTTCTCCACCTCAAGATGTATTCAGCCAGAGACTCTCCCGACTTTTTCTTTTCAACAATAAGATCGCCCACAGTGGTGCATTGTTTCACTCCAAAAAATCTCTTTATAAAAAGATTTTCAAGATCCCAAAAGGTTCTTACTGAACCGTTGGGAAGATCGGCGTACCACTCAAAAGCATTGCTGGACAGACTACTTACAAATTGGCGAAAAAGTAGAGCATTTGACCCTCCTACATTGCAATAGCTCGCTCGGAAGTGGGCTAGATGTTGTCTTGGGTTTTTGACTCTAGTGAAAATTTTAAATGACGATGTCACAAAACCCTTTGAATAAGGAACTGAGTCATATTCCTCGGGGTAGGATCTACCCTTTGGAACAGACGCGATCTCTTGTGAAAGAGAAGGCATCCCTTACCTGGTCCTCAATCAGTTGTTTAATGTCTTTCTGAGGTGGAATTGGAGGGGCGGTGGAAACTGTGGGCTGAACTGGAGGTGCTTCTGGTGGGCAAGGAGGGATCACAGGTGCTGACTCTAGGGATTTGGAACTAGATTATGCCTTTTTAGCTTTTTCTATGATCTCTCGAGCTGATTGTTTGATTTTAAGGGACTCTTGTTATGATTTATCCATTCTTTCTTGCATTTCCCTAACTTGTGACATCATACATGCTAGCCGAGTATCCAAGTTCCTTATATGCTCTTCATCTCTAGCTTTTATTGACTCATCTGAATCTGACTTGACAGCAGTTGAATCCTCATCTCTAATAGGTCGATGCTT
>NW_021471081.1:0-212 GCF_001605985.2 Dendrobium catenatum | reverse complement strand
GAAATCCTTTTCCTGGAGTTAGATGTCTTTCTTGTGGCATGCTAGGACACATCTCACACACTTACACCGTTAACCGTAGTACACATTGGGTGTGGAGACCTAAGAAGCATGATTAACAGCATACCATACCTGCATTGCATTCTACTTTTTCTAAGAAGGGGCCCAAACAAGTTTTGGTTGCTAAATCTGACTGTTATTGAGTTTTGCAGGTG
>NW_021471080.1:0-642 GCF_001605985.2 Dendrobium catenatum | reverse complement strand
GACTGACATACATTCGGCGAAAATAATAGTGAAAAAATAGGCATATATAATTTTTGCTGGAAATAATATGGCAATGTTTCCGGTGGATATACTGCCAGTAATGTTCCGACAGCCAATCCTTCAATAAAGCCGCTGTTAAGTTCTAGCCGAAAAAATTTACCAGCAGGGTTTACATCGAAACAGTTATGTTGAAACAACTAGTGGAATAACCACCGAGTTACTTAAACCAGATGACTTATTTAATGCATATAGTGACCATATATATAATTAATATCAGGTGTAGTATGGAGCCTAGAAATGGGAAGCAGGTATAACCATATATATTGGATTGGAGTGATGCAAGCATTGTTATTGTGCTTAACATATACCAAATTTATAAAGATGAATTGTAATGAGAGGGGGTTTTAACAGTAAATATTTTACTTACTCTTCTAAGATTTTCATAGGGTGACAGACTATGTGACTTTAGAGTGGTATTGAAGTTAAAAGAGTTTAATCTGTCTCTTCATACTTGACTGAGCGGTTGCTGGTGTATATGCTTTGAATAACATCAATATAAAAGAGAATCATTATGAAATATATTATATTTATATTCTATCAATCCAAAATATTTTATCCAAATAGTATTTTATTTAAATTTTT
>NW_021471079.1:0-304 GCF_001605985.2 Dendrobium catenatum | reverse complement strand
AAAAAAATTTCTTATATTTTTACAAAAATAATGTTTCAACCATAAATACTAAAATGCTGAAAAATTAAAATGTGGAAATAAAAATGAACACAAAAAATTATAATGATTCGGTATAACAAGACCTACGTCAACTCCTTGAAGACTTCCTCTTTAGGTATTGCACTTTTACTAAAAGTGACTCTAATTTTTCCCCCACAGCAAGGCGGAGAAGCCTTTATAATTTTTGCTCTTCCACCTATTCTCGATGTGACAGAGTACCGTCATCCTTTCACACCCTCCAAGTGTCGGCAGAGTACCATCTTTT
>NW_021471078.1:0-1564 GCF_001605985.2 Dendrobium catenatum | reverse complement strand
ATCACCACGTCGGATTTTGACTATTTTAGTCAAAGCATAAGTCGCCCGTTTAACGGGCGACTTTGCCTATTTTTAAATTTTTTTTAAAACTTGCTTAAGCTCTTAATATAATTTATAATCATGCTTAGTCTCAAAATTTTCCCTTCTTTTAAATTAGTTGTTAACTTAAGTGGGAATTAAAAAAAAAATCAAAAACTAAGGGCCTATTTCGGACAAATTTTTAGTTGCTTTGTATTTTAGACAACAATCATAATTTTATTTTGTTATTACTTTCTCACAGCTTTTCAAAAATTTATGTGAAAGAAAGTTATTTTTTACAACCTATATGATTAAATTATGTTCTCTTTAATAACTTTATAGTCAACTTCATAACACACTGCAATCATCCACAACAAATCCGTGGTCAATGCATTCTTGCTTATTGATTCTTTAGCTCAACATCCTCCACTCAAGACCACATGTGCTCGACATATAAATATATTAATTTATTATAGAATTGCATGTCTTGTATTATGAGCTCTAGGCCTTCATTATTTTGAAAGTATGTGCGTCATTCTTCCCTCTTCTCAAAGAAAACGTCGCTTGGCTGGTAATTACAGCTTTGCTTTGAGATTCAGGTTTTGTTTCAGATAGTTTTTTTTTTACTGTTTTCTAAAACAAGTTTTAAATACAAAATTTTCTTGAACAAAAAAATTTCATGCTAGGATCCATTGGTTGGGCATTTTTGTTAAGCTAACTTAGCTTAGTTCTATGTTCCTCTTGCTCTTTCCTTATCTTACTGGATTCAAATCCATAGGCCCCATTATACTAGAGCTCTATTAATGCCACTTAGCTTTCCATAGCCATATGTGTTTATAGATGTAACAGCTCAAACTCGATATTGTCTTCTTTGGCCTAAGAGCCTCACGATTTTGACAGTTGGTATAACTTCCCAGTAGGTCACCCATCCCAGAATTATTCTGGGATGAGCACACTTAATTGTGGAGTTTCTTAATGAAACTCTAATCATTGCACTAACAGGCGCCTTGATGTTTAAGAGTTTAACTTTTTTTTACTTAATAGGTTTCACAATGTCCCCTACTTAAGTAACTGATGTCCACGTCAGCATCTTTATCCTAACTATTTTTACTTATCCTGGTAGCTCCCATCATGCAGCACTTTGTCTCATATATGATTCAAGAGGTGGCTCCCATAATGTAGCAATTTATCTTGTATGACACTTAGTTTCTATATTTCGGTTGGTGTATTGCTCTTATATCATTTGTAATGCCCAAACTCTTAACTATCCAGATATATTGTCCGCTTTGGCCTAAGAGCCTCACATTTTTTGTCTTGTTCGTCTAACATACCAGTTGGTCAACCATCCTAAAAGTATTCCGGGATGAGCATGCTTAACTATAGAGTTTCTTAATAAAATTTTAACCATTACACCAAAAGGCGTCTCAATGTTTAAAAGTTTTGCTTCTTTTACTTAATGGGTTTCCCAATAGTCTTTCTCTAAACTTTGACTATATGGATTGAAGCCTACATGTACGCTCAATTAAATATAACATTGCTACATATT
>NW_021471077.1:0-239 GCF_001605985.2 Dendrobium catenatum | reverse complement strand
ACTCCTTCTCCTGTCGAGGTTCTCGTCGTGGCAATGGGGGAATAGGAGGTAGATTGTTCTTCCCTTGTTTCTTTCGTTGTGAGGATGGATTATCCATCCCAGGTGCACCCTTACGCTTCCCATTAGTTTGCTCAAACTGCTTTCTATGAGCATTTGTGGCCTCATCTGTAGAGATTTGCGCCTCCACGCGATGGATCAGATCGGCGTATCACTACAGGAAAACATGCGTTTACCGACAT